>NC_073383.1:74968167-75035667 GCF_028641065.1 Leucoraja erinaceus | reverse complement strand
CTACCTTCTATGGAGAGAATTCCACAGATTCACCACTCTCTTTTGAAAAAATGTTTTTCTCATCTCGGTCCTAAAAGATTTCCCCCCTTATCCTTAAACTGTGACCCCTTGTTCTGGACTTCCCCAACATTGGAAATAATCTTCCTACATCTAGCCTGTCCAACCGCTTAAGAATTTTGTAAGTTTCTATAAGAAAGTCTATCATCCTTCTAAACTCCAGCGAGTAGAGGCCCAGTGCCGACAAACGCTGATCATATTTTAACCCAATCAATCCTGGGATCATTCTCGTAAACCTCCTCTGGACCCTCTCCAGGCTCGAAATGCAGGAGCAACATCTGCAGATCCTTATTTCTGCATTGATTGATGAGATTGATTCCGAGCTGGAGATTGTGGTAGGCAGACGAGCTGTGAAGGGGATTAATTCGGGACCAGACAGATTGTTCATATGAAGATTTCCCTAACCATTTTAAATCGATTGCATCAAGGAGGATCAGTGCATGGTGAGGAAATAATTGACCTGCCCACAGCCTATTTCAGTAAGTTCCTCATCAGATGCCTCTTGTCTTATGACTGCTGCTATGAATGGAATTCTAATTGGAGGCTATTAGAGCCTTCCTGCTTTATTCATCAGCTCTGACCAAGGATTTCGACTTCATTCAAGGTCAATTGGCTTACATTTCCCACCAGCTGGGAGATAATACCCCATGACTTTGCCTAAATAGACACAGTTATGGTAATGCAAATTACTCTATAAGTAAAAAACAGAGCTCTTTCTATTGAAACAAGGTTTACTTTAGTTTAGTATTAGAGATACAGCATGGAAACAGGTCCTTTGGCCCACAGAGTCCACACCGACTAGCGATCCCCGCTCAATAACACCATCCTACACACACGAGGAACAAATTACATTTATAATACTAAGCCAATTAACCTACAAACCTGTACGTCTTTGGAGTGTGGGCGGAAACCGAAGAATCCGGAGAAAACCCACGCAGATTGTACAGACAAGCACCTGCAGTCAGGGTCGATCCTGGGTCTCTGGTACTGTAATGCCCCTGTCCCACTTAGGAAACCTGAACCGAAACCGCTGGAGACTTTGAGCCCCACCCAAGGTTTCCGTGCGGTTCCCGGAGGTTGCAGGTGGTTGCTGGAGGTTGCAGGTAGTGGAAGCAGGTAGGGAGACGGACAAAAACCTCCGGGAACACGCACGGAAACCTTGGGTGGGGCACAAAGTCTCCAGAGGTTTCCGTTCAGGTTTCCAAAGTGGGACAGGGGCATATTAATGATATGGATGAGGGAATTGAAGGCAATATCTCCAAGTTTGCAGATGACACTAAGCTGGGGGGCAGTGTTAGGTGTGAGGAGGATACTAGGAGACTGCAAGGTGACTTGGATAGGCTGGGTGAGTGGGCAAATGTTTGGCAGATGCAGTTTAATGTGGATAAATGTGAGGTTATCCAGTTTGGTGGCAAAAACAGGAAAGCAGATTATTATCTAAACGGTGGCCGATTGGGAAAGGGGGAGATGCAGCGAGACCTGGGTGTCATGGTACACCAGTCATTGAAGGTAGGCATGCAGGTGCAGCAGGCAGTAAAGAAAGTGAATGGCATGTTGGCTTTCATAACATCAGGATTTGAGTATAGGAGCAGGGAGGTTCTACTGCAGTTGTTAGGGTCTTGGTGAGACCACACCTGGAGTATTGCGTGCAGTTTTGGTCTCCAAATCTGAGGAAGGACATTATTGCCATAGAGGGAGTGCAGAGAAGGTTCACCAGACTGATTCCTGGGATGTCAGGACTGTCTTATGAAGAAAGACTGGATAGACTTGGTTTATACTCTCTAGAATTTAGGAGATTGAGAGGGGATCTTATAGAAACTTACAAAATTCTTAAGGGGTTGGACAGGCTAGATGCAGGAAGATTGTTCCCGATGTTGGGGAAGTCCAGGACAAGGGGTCACAGCTTAAGGATAAGGGGGAAATCCTTTAAAACCGAGATGAGGAGAACTTTTTTCACACAGAGAGTGGTGAATCTCTGGAACTCTCTGCCACAGAGGGTAGTTGAGGCCAGTTCATTGGCTATATTTAAGAGGGAGTTAGATGTGGCCCTTGTGGCCAAGGGGATCAGAGGGTATGGAGAGAAGGCAGGTACGGGATACTGAGTTGGATGATCAGCCATGATCATATTGAATGACGGTGCAGGCTCGAAGGGCCGAATGGCCTACTCCTGCACCTAATTTCTATGTTTCTATGTTTCTATAAGGCTCTACCGCAACGCCACCTTGCCGCGGTACTCAAAAGAACACAAAATTGAAGGAGTTTTGCTGAATGTTGTCTGTAGAAACAAAGAATCGTAGATGCTGATTTACAAAAAAAATGGCGCAAAGTGCTGGAGTAACTCAGTAGGTCAAGCAGCATCTCTGGAGATCATAGGTTCAAGGGTTAGTTGAAGTTGGAGAAATCAATAATCACTATAAGCTGCCCAAGCGAAATATGAGATGCTATCCCTCTAACTTTAAGTAACTCCCTCTCTCTCTATCCCTCCCCTACCCAAGTCGCACCAGGTTCTTGTTCACACCTAGCAAACAGGCTCTCTCAATCTTACAATTGATTTATGGGAAATGTTTCCAGTAAGTTTATGTGAAATCCCCCGTCGGCTTCATGATGGTAGCAGCTCACCATTTAAACTCCCCTTCCCATTCCTATACCGACCTTTCTGTCCTGGGCCTCCTCCAGTGCCAGAGTGAGGCCACAAGCAAACTGGCGGAAGAACAACACCTCATATCTGCTCGGGCAACGTGCAACCCTACGGTATGGATGTTGAGTAGGAAGGAGAAGCGTTTATTAAATGTCGTAGTGGTCCATTTATTAATGTATGTATGAATGAATGAATGAATGGATGAATGAATAAGTTTATTGGCCTAGTACGTACACATACAAGGAATTTGCCTTGGTGCTCCGATCGCAAGTAACAACGCGACATACAGTGACAATTAAGAATGACACATAAAACATTAAACATTAATAATAAAACACTATAATTTAAACGTGAATTAAATAAAATATCATAGCAAAATAAGGCTACAGACGTTTGGTTATTGAGTAGAGCAACTACTCGTGGAAAAAAAAAACAGTTTTTATGTCTGGCTGTGGCGGCTTTAACAGTCCGAAGTTGCCTTCCAGAGGGAAATGATTCAAAGAGTTTGTGGCCAGGGTGAGAGGGGTCAGAGATGATCTTGTCCGCTCGCTTCCTGGCCCTTGCAGTGTACAGTTCATCGATGGGGGGAAGGTTGCAGCCAACCACCTTCTCGGCTGATCAGACGATGCGCTACAGCCTCCAGATGCTGAGCCAGACCATGATGGAGAAGGTGAGGACAGACTCTACGAGGGAAGTATAGAATTGAACCATCATTGCCTGGTGCAGATTGACATTCCTCAGCTGCCGCAGAAAGTACATCATCTGTTGGGCCTTTTTGACTTTTGACATTTCAGCTCCGTGGAGATGATGGTGGATTGGGCACCTTACAACCCAGCCCAATGAATGTTGATTTCTCTAATTTCAAGTGACCCTTGCACTTTCTCACCCCTCTCTCCCCTCCACCCCACTACCCCCCCTCCCCACCCCGCCCACCCAATCCTAGTCATCCGACTAGTTCCACTGTTCGCAACCCTGTCTCCCTTTGTATATATATATGTATATATATATTCTATGGTATATGGACACACTGATCTGTTCTGTATTTATGCCTACAATATTGTGTTGTGCTGCATCAAGCAAGAATTTTATTGTCCTATCTGGGACACATGACAATAAACTCTCTTGACCTGACTTGACTTGACCTCACCTTTTCCCCAGCCAACAATGGGCCATTGTGGGCTTTGCTTTTCCTTGACCATCTGTTGCCACCTCTGCTTTGTTTTGGCCTTTTCCTCCCTCTAATGTAAACCCTCCCCCCAACATTCAGCCTGAAGAATGGTCCCGTCCTTTTCCTCCAGAGATGTTACCAGAAGGCTGTGGACGCCAAGTCAATGGGTATTTTTAAGGCGGAGATAGATAGATAGATTCTTCATCAGTACGGGTGCCAGGGGTTTATAGGGAGAAGGCAGGAGAATGGAGTTTGGAGGGAGAGATGGATCAGCCATGATTGAATGGCAAAGTGGACTTGATGGGCCGAATGGCCTAATTCTGCTCCTATCACTTACGAAAATGAACGTATGGCCCACTGAGTTACTCCAGTACTCTGTGTCTACCTTCGCTATGAATGCTGAATTCTCCAACTTTTGACCTGCTGCTAAATGTAACATCCATGCTCTTCATAAATGCAGCCTGAGCCACTGAGTTTTCAGTTTTAGTTTTCGAGATGCAGCGCGGAAACAGGCCCTTCGGCCCACCGAGATCACGCCGACCAGCGATCCCCGCACATTGACACTGTCCTACACAGACACAGCCACAGACACAGACACACACACGCACGCACGCACGGACGCACGCACACACACACACCTACATTTACACCAAGCCAATTAATTTACAAACCTGTACGTCTTTGGAGTGTGGGAGGAAACCGAAGATCTCGGAGAAAACCCACCCAGATCACGGGGAGAACGTGCAAACTCCGTACAGGCAGCACCCATAGTCAGGATCGAACCTGGGTCCCTGGCGCTGTGAGGCGGCAACTCTACCGCTGCGCCACCGTTACTCCAGCACTTTGTGTCTTTTTCTGTAATTCTATACATTGCAGTGGAGCCAACAACATCATAAGGTTACTGCACAGTTGGCTAATGGCGTTATAAAACAAAATGATAAAATAGGGCCTTGCTAGACATTGCTAGGTTCATTTAATAAGCTTTTTTCCCCCTGTATATAATTGACAAACAAAATGGTAATTGCTAATTTAATAGAGTGTATACGGAATAATGTCCATTAAAATGCTATGAATGACATTATCTCGTATCTCAACCCAAAGAAGTTGTTAAGCGCAATAAATTGATACTGTGCAAATTTTAATGCTTCATTCCAGGGTGTAATTCCAGTTAGAGTTACGAGGCTTTTTAAAAAGGACTGGGTGATTAAATTTGTTTTTATTTATACATGGGATTTACCTATTGTATGTTCATGGATTGGCTGCGTGAAGTCATCAGGTCGTAAGTGATAGGAGCAGAGTCGGGCCATTCGGCCCATCAAGTCTACACCACCTTTCAATCATGGCTGGTCTATCTTTTCCCAATCCCATTCTCCTGCCTCCTCCCCATGACTCCTGACAACCGCAATAGTCAAGAATCTATCTGACAGGTCAGGCCTTCTGTGGAATTTCCTGCCAATCTGTCAAATTCTCTGCTACAGAAGGTAGTTGAGGCCAGTACATTGGCTACATTTAAGAGGGAGTTAGATGTGGCCCTTGTGGCTAAAGGGATCAGGGGGTATGGAGAGAAGGCAGGTACAGGATACTGAGTTGGATGATCAGCCATGATCATATTGAATGGCGGTGCAGGCTCGAAGGGCCGAATGGCCTACTCCTGCACCTATTTTCTATGTTTCAACAAACCGACTTGTTCGATAGACTCACCACCGATCTATGAGATGCGTTATTTTGTGTCTGCGCTGATCACAGTGAAGTGAGATATAGGGTGCAGGAATAAAACAAAATTCCCTGTTACAGATGGAAATATCAGATCAAGGGCATAGCACCCTGTTGGCATCACGGTGGCGCAGCGGTAGAGTTGCTGCCTTGCAGCACTTGCAGCGCCGGAGACCCGGGTTCGATCCCGACTACGGGTGCCGTCTGTACAGAGATTGTATGTTCTCCCCGTGACCTGCGTGGGTTTTCTCTGAGATCTTCCGTTTCTCCCATACTCCAAAGACGTACAGGTTTGTAGGTTAAGTGGCTTGGTGCAGGGGCGGAAAACCCGGGGGGGCCAGAGGGGACACGTCCCCCCCATGTTTTGAGAGGTGGGCGACATCACCGCCAGGTTAACCTGCCTGGGCTTGCGGGAAATGTGGCCAGCGCGGAGAAGCAGCGCTGGTATCCCGTCAGTCCAGACAGGGCTGTTAGTTAACCCGGTGAGACAGGCGTTTAGCGCTGGATTGTGTCCCCCTGTCCCCTCCATGTTTTGATAGCGACTTCCGCTCTTGGCTTGGTGTATGTATAAATTATCCCTATTGGGTGTAGGATAATGTTAATGTGCGGGGTTAGCTGGTTGGCGTGGACTCGGTGGACCTTAAGGCCTGTTTCCACGCTGTATTTCTAAAACTAAAAATCTAAGGTGAGAGGGACAAAGTTTAAGGGAGATGTTCGGGGAAAGTTTTTTTTACGCAGAGGGTGGTGACTGCATGAAACGTGGTGGTGCGCGAGGCTGATCCGATAGTGGCGTTTAAGAGACCTTTGGCTAAGCATGTGGATATAGAGGGAATGGAGGGATATGGGTTATGCGTGGGGAGATATGAGTTGATCAATAGACAATAGGTGCAGGAGTAGGCCATTCGGCCCTGCGAGCCAGCACCGCCATGCAATGTGATCATGGCTGATCATCCCCAATCAGTACCCAGTTCCTGCCTTCTCCCCATATCCCCTGACTCCGCTATCTTTAAGAGCCCTATCTAGCTCTCTCTTTAAAGTATCCAGAGAACCGGCCTCCACCGCCCTCCGAGGCAGAGAATTCCACAGACTCAGAACTCTCTGTGTGAAAATGTTGGTCCCGGTCTCATGCCCAGCACCGATATTGTGGGCTGAAGGGCCTGTTCCTGTGCTGTCCTGTTCAGTTCTAAGAAAGTGCTGGAATCTGGAACGAAACACAAAGTGCTGGAGGAACTCCGCTGAGTTTCTTTTTCTGGTTCACTAATGTCCTTCAAGGAAATAAATCGCCTTTTAGATTATGTAAGAAAGAACTGCAGATGCTGGTTTAAATCGGTAGATACGAAATGCTGGAGTAACTCAGCGGGTGAAGCTGCATCTCTGGAGAGAAGTATTGGGCGACATTTCAGGTTGAGACCCTTCTTCGGACTCTAATGGGCGAGTCTGAAGAAGTGTCTCGACCCGAAACGTCGCCCATTCCTTCTCTCCGGAGATGCTGCCTCACCCGCTGAGTTACTCCAGCATTTGTGTTTACCTTCGCCCTTTAGATTAGTTTAATTATAGATAAAGCGGTGAAACAGGCCCACTGAGTCCGCGCCAACCTGCGATCCTCACACACAAACACTATCCTACAGACTAGGGAAAATGTTACAATGTTTTGCTACTGAAGCCAATTAACCTACAAGCCTGCACGTCTTTGGAGTGTGGGAGGAAACCAGAGCACCTGGAGAAAACCCAAGCAGGTCGCGGGGAGAATGTACAAACTCCGTACAGACAGCACCCGTGGTCAGGATCGAACCCGGGTCTCTGGCGCTGTAAGGCAGCAACTCTACCGCTGCGCCACTGTGCTGCCCTTGTCCTCACTCACCCCAGACACACCAATCTTAACTACTTCATGGGTAAGGGGCGATTAAGGATGGTGAACAAATGCATGTGAATTGATGAAATTGTCAATCCAGTTATTAAATCAAGGATTTAAAAACAATGTAACCACAACAGTCACGGGGAATTGTATTAAGGGTTGAAGACTCTGAGCATTAATATATTTCAAATAAAACTCATCAATCAGTGTCATTCTATTCTTTCTCATCCACAATCTATTCTTTCGCATCCAGCACACAAACTGTTCACTCTCCTACCATCTGGCAAGCGCTACCGCAGCATGCGGAGCAAAACCACCAGATTCAAAAACTGCTTTTTCTCTCAGGCCATCAGATTACTCAACACACTCAAGAAAATTCCATGAACATTTAACTTTAACTCAATGTCTGCAGTATGCTATTTGCACTTTCCTATATTGCACCATTATTATTGCACTTTAATAACATACCTCAACATTTTACTACAGACTAACACACTGTGAATATTTTAAATAATGTATATTGTCTATCTTATTGGTATATTGTCTGTCTGTGTTATAAATATTACTTGCACATTTGGAGTATGGGGAAACGCAATTTCAATCCAATTTATTTGAATTGACAATAAAGTTTACTTTGAACTGTGAACTTTGAACTGATTTTAGTTTAAGTTTAGGTTTAGAGATACAGCGCGGAAACATGCCCTTTGGCCCACCAAGTCCACACCGACCAGCGATCCCCACACACTAACACTATTGCACACACACACTGGGGACAATTTACATTTATACCAAGCAAATTACCCCGTACGTGGGAAGAAACCGGAGACCCCGGAGAAAACCCACGCAGGTCATGGGGAGAACTTAGAGACAAGCTCCCGTAGTCAGGATCGAACCCGGCTCTCTGGGGGTGTAAGGCAGCAACTCTACCGCTGCGCCACCATGCCGCACTTGGGACGTGTCCCCCCGTTTCCCCTCCCCAAACACCCACGTTTTTTATTGATCTTTGTCTCCATAGTCTATCCCACTCAAAGAGCAGTAAAATAAATAAATATTTAACCAACGACCAAGAGAGATGACCAACGCCTCGACTTCCTTAGAAGGCTTAGGAAGGTCAACATGTCCCCAACAACTCTCACCGACTTCTACTGATGCATCTCAGCTTGGTTTGGGAACAGCTCCATCCAGGACCGCAAGAAATTGCAATGAAGTGTGGACGCAGCCCAGACCATCGCACAAACCAACCTCCCTTCGATTCAAGATTCAAGAGTATTTTATTATCATAGGTCCCGGATGGGACAATGAAATTCTTACTTGCTGCAGCACAACAGAATATGTGAATATGTAAACATATTTACATTAAGGGGGAAGAGGAAAAAAAGAGTTCAATCAATAACAAATATAGTACAATCATAATAATAATAGTTCAGAGTTCAGAGATTATTTGTTGTTGTGTTTAATAGCCTGATGGCTGTGGGGAAGTAGCTATTCCTGAACCTGGACATTACAGATTTCAGTCTTCTGTACATTCTTCCTAATGGCAATGGTGAAATGAGTGGGTGGCCAGGATGGTGAGGGTCTTTGATGGTTTTGACTCCATTTATACCTCGCGTTGCCTCGGCAAGGCCAGCAGCATAATCAAGGACAAAGTCACACCATGGCAACTCCCTCTTCTCCCCTCTCCCATCAGGCAAAAGTTATAGAAGTGTGAAAACGCACACCTCCAGATTAAGGGACAGTTTCTTCCCAGCTGTTATTAGGGATCTAAACAATTCTATCAACAACTAGAGAGCAGCCCTGTGCTAATATCTGCCTCATTGGAGACCCTCGGACTATCTTTGATTGGACTTTACTGGACTTTATCCTGCACTAAACGTTTGGGTAGATTGTGTAAATGCACTGCGTAGGGGAAGCGAGGAACAGGTGAAGGGGAAAAGATTGAATAGGAATCTGAGGGGTAACTTTTTCACACAAAGGGTGGTGGGTGTATGGAACAAGCTGCCAGAGGAGGTAGTTGAGGCTGGGACGATTGCAAGGTTTAAGAAACAGTTAGACAGATACATGGATAGGACAGATTTAGAGGGATATGGGCCAAACGCAGTCAGGTGATGTTAGTGTGGATGGGACATGTTGGCCAGTGTGGGCAAGTTGGGTTGAAGGACCTGTTTGCACACTGTAAGACTATGATTCTAAAAGCTTTTCACTGAACCTTGGTGTACGTGACAAGAAACTAAACTCAAACTCAAAAAAGGGCAAGTGCACTACTTTAATTGAAAAGAGAGGGGTCAGTGATGTAGTGGTTTTGAGACTAGGTGCTAATTAAGCTTTTATGTACACACTGAGGACTACTTACATTTTGAAATTAGATGCTGCAGATTATGTTATTAGCTCTTGCTCCAGAGAGGTTATCGTAGAAACATAGAAACTAGGTGCAGGAGTAAGCCACTTGGCCCGTCGAGCCAGCACCGCCATTCAATATGGTCATCCAAAATCAGTACCTCGTTCCTGCTTTTCTCCCCATATCCCTGGATTCCGTTAGCCCTCAGAGCTAAATCTAACTCTCTCTTGAAAGCATCCAGTGCATCGGCCTCCGCTGCCTTCTGTGGCAGAGTATTACACAGATTCACAACTGTCTGGGTGAAAATGTTTTTCATCATCAGAATGACAGAGAGAGGAAGACGGCTCGAACCGTGTTTAAACACAGGTCTGTCACTGATCTTCAGGCAACTGGTGGTCAGACTCCTCCTTTAATCCTGACAAAATTACAAGAGCGCACCTGAAATCCTCCACCCCCCCCCCTCCCCTCTCCCGGAAGTCTCCCCGACAATGTTGTGCCTCGGCCGGGTGAGGCAAACAATCTCGACCTCATCGGGACTTCCATGGCCGATCGGCGTGGACGAATTTGTCCCTTGCAGCCGGGGCCATGGAACTCTGGCCTGGCAGATCTACTCTCATTGGCGACTTCCGCGGCCAGACATTGCGGGCCGGTGTCTCGGCCCCTCGGCAGCCATTGCAGTTGAACTCCTCTTGGAGGCTGGGACCTCTGTTTAAAATCAATTAAACTAAACTAAACTACTAGAGCCAGCGCCAGGTTCGATTCTGATCTCGGGTGCTGTCTGGGTGGAGTTTGCACGTTCTCCCTGTGGACCGCGTGGGTTTCCTCCGGGTGCTCTGGTTTCCTCCCACATCCTAAAGCCGTGCGGTTTTTGTAGGTTAATTGGGCTCTGTATATTATCCCCAGTGTGCAGAGAGTGGATGCGAAAGTGGGATAACATGGAACTAGTGATAGATGGTCGGCATGGCCTCGTCGGGCCGAAGGGCCTGTTTCCAGGCTGCAGATCTAAATCTAAAACTAAATTTATCAGGAATGAGAGACTGCAGTTGGGTAGCAACGAGAGAGAGAGAGAGAGAGAAAGAGAGAGAGACGCTGTGATTGTTTCCAGAGTTGTGAAGATTGTCGTGAGGTTTATTGGCCTTGATGAAAATAATGAAGGGTTTTGATTAAAGGGAGAGAAACACTTTCAACTGATATGAGGGTCAGCAACCATCGGGCATGATTGAAGATAATTGGTGCAAGGACCAAAGGAAAGCAGAGAACATTTTAATGCAGTGAGCTGTGATTTGAAGTTGAATAGCATTTAGCTTGAAGGAGATTCGAGAGGAGTTTTCAAAAGGGAAGTGGGTAATTTTTGGGAAGGAAACAAAAAAAAAATGCCTCCGACTAATGTACAGTGGTGCACTGAATTAATGGGATATTTGTGGGATTATGAGTGCAAACCTTAATAAAAGCATGTCAACAAAGATGGCGTAGCGGTAGAGTTGCTGCCTTACAGCGCCAGGGACCCGGATTTGATCCTGACTAAGGGTGCTTGTCTGCACGGAGTTTGTACTGGATTTTCTCCCTGGTGCTCCGGTTTCCTCCCGCACTCGTAAGACTTACTGGTTTGTAGGCTAATTTGACTTTGGTAAAATTATAAATCGTCCCCTAGTGTGTGTGTGCAGGATAGCGTTAGTGTCACGGAGATCGCTGGTCGGCGCAGACTCAGTGGGCCGAAGAGCCTGTTTCCGCGCTGTATCTCTAAACAAATCTAAGGACCTGGCGACATAGGTTTAAGGTGAAGGGGAAACGACTTAATGGGAATCTGAGGGGTAACGTTTTCACACTAAGGGTGGTGGGTGTATGGAACAAGCTGCCAGAGGAGGTAGTTGAGGCAGGAACTATCCCAACATTTAAGACACAGTTAGACAGGTACATGGATAGGACAGGTTTGGAGGGATGTGATCCAAATGCAGGCAGGTGGGAAGAGTGTAGCTGGGACATGTTGGCCAGTGTGGACACGATGGGTTGAAGGGCCTGTTTCCACACTGTATCACTCTATGACTCTATAAACTAAACTAAACATGCACTCGTTCCTTAGGCTGTATAAAGGAATAGTTTTTCTAATGATTGACATTTTCTAATTGGTCCCCCAAGTATTCTCGTGCGTATTTTACGTTTCTCTAATGGGGCTGTCCCACTGTACGAGGTAATTCAAGAGTTCTCCCGAGTTTCCCCTGATTCGAACTCAGAGAATTACGGTAATAGCCGCTCGTAGGCACTCGGGCTCTCGTGGACATTTTTCAACATGTTGAAAAATCTTCACGAGTCTTTACGAACTTACCGCGTTTCCCGAGTACCGAGTTTCCCGAGTTACCGAGTTTCCCGCCGTTAGCGTTAGGAGCCGCTAAGAGACGTCCCCGATCTCCGACGTACCCGCTACGTACATTCTATGTGCTTACCACAAGTTTGATTTTTTTTAAAACTCGGGAGAGCTCTTGAATTACCTCGTACAGTGGGACAGGCCCTTAAGCCTTTGTATGTATGTCTGTTAGCCCGCATGGTTTGATTTACTGATACTAATTCTGATCTATAAAAGAAAGCGAAACAAACAGCTGGAGGAACTCAATGGGTCAGGCAGCATCTGTGGTGGCAAACAGACAGTCGACGTTTTGGGTTGAGCCGGTTTACGTACATGTCCTCTACAGCTCTTGGGCTCAAATAAATTGACAGTAAATCTTCAGCAGTACACTGGTAGAGTTGCTGACTTAAGGGCCTGTCCCACGAGCATGTGACTACATGCGGCAAGCGCGACCTAACGTGGTGGCTTGAGCCGTACGGCCTCGCGGGGCCGGTCCCACTTTGATTGCCGGAGCCGTATGGAGTTGTGCGGAGCTGGTCCCGACATCGCGCGGGATTCCGAAAAACTGACCGTGTTCAAAAATTCCGCTCGCAACGGCCTGCCGGCCCGCAGCCACCTCGACACCGTCTTGGCGCCATACGCAGCGTCTTGATGCCGTACGTCACGCGCAAACTTCCCGCGGACTTCGCTCGAACTTCACGTCACTCACTCGACCTCCGCGCGGCCCCCGCTTCCGGTTTGGTCGCGATCGCCGCATGCAGGTCCCATGCTCGTGGGACAGGTCCTTTACAGCATCAGAGACCCGGGTCAAAGATGACTACGGGTGTTGGCTCTACCGAGTTTGTACGTTCTGCCTGTGACCAACGCTGGTTTTCTCTGGCGGCTCCGGTTTCCTCCAAAGACGTGCAGGTTTGTAGGTTAATTGGCTTCTGCAAATTGTCCCTAGTGAGTAGGATAGAACTAATATGATTACTGGTCAACATGGGCTCGGTGGGCCGAAGGGCCTGGTTCCACTCTGTATCACTAAACTAAACAAAACTAATCTATACAAAATTAAACTATACTAAAGTAAAAAAAATTAAATAGAGAATGATTATATTTAATTGGTTTCTTAATGCTAGTCAAGGAGGAATAATCTCAATGGGAACTTCTCACATGCACAGTAATTGATCAGGACTCTAATGGTTGAAGCCAGCTTCACGTCCATGCCTGTACGGTTGATAGCTAGAACGTACTGTCAGAGGAGGTGATGGAATCAAATGCAGTTATTACTTTGAAGAGGCATTTTGACAGGCACTTAAATAGATAAAGCGTAGGAGGATGATAACCTAATCTCCACATCATGCTGCCTTTACATGTACACCTCACACTGCTCAGGCAAGGCCAACAGCATAATCAAAGACCACTCTCACCACGGTCACTCCCTCTTCTCCCCTCTCCCATCAGGCAAAATGTACAGAAGTGTGAAAACGGCCACACTCCAGATTCAGGGACTGTTTCTTCCCAGCTGTTATCAGGCAACCGAACGATCCTACCAACAACGAGAGTGGCTCGTGACCTCATTTGGAGACCCTCAGACTGTTTTTAATCAGACTTTACTGGACTTTTATCTTGGACTAAAAATGATTCCCTTTATCCTGTATCTGAACACTGAAGATGGCTTGATTGTAATCATGTAATCAAGTCCTTTCACCGACTGGATTACAAGCAACATAAAGGTTTTCACAGTCCCGCTATGTACGTGACGATAAAAATGTTCTAAAGTAAGAAAGGGCAACAGGGATACAGTAGTCGGGCAAAGGGATCAGCATTGACATAATGCACCAAAAAGGCTGTATTTCTGGGCTGTACAACTCTATATTAAATAGGATTGGCCCTAGACAGTTCAGTTTACTTTATTGTCATGTGTATCGAGGTACAGTGAAAAGCATTTGTTGCGTGCTGACCAGTCAATACATGATTACAATCGAGCCATTTACAGTGTACAGATACATGATAAGGGAATAACGTCTAGTGCAAGGTAAAGCTAGTAAAAGTCCGATCAAAGATTGTCCAATGGTCACCACAGAGGTAGATCCATCTGAGAATGGTCACCACAGAGAAGGTCCATCTGTCTCCTCAGATCCTGGTGAACTTCTACCACTGCACCATCGAGAGCATCCTTACCAACTGCATCACAGTATGGTATGGCAACTGCTCTGTCTCCGACCGGAAGGCATTGCAGAGGGTGGTGAAAATTGCCCAACGCATCACCGGTTCCACGCTCCCCTCCATTGAGTCTGCCCAAAGCAAGCGCTGTCTGCGGAGGGCGCTCAGCATCGCCAAGGACTGCTCTCACCCCAACCATGGACTGTTTACCCTCCTACCATCCGGGAGGCGCTACAGGTCTCTCCGTTGCCGAACCAGCAGGTCGAGGAACAGCTTCTTTCCGGCGGCTGTCACTCTACTCAACAACGTACCTCGGGGACTGCCAATCACCACCCCCCCCCCCCCCCCCCGGACACTTATTATTATTTATTCAAATCGTTTGCTATGTCGCTCTTCAAGGGAGATGCTAAATGCATTTCGTTGTCTCTGTACTGTACACTGACAATGACAATTAAATTGAATCTGAATCTGAATCTGAATCTGAATCTGAATCTGAGATCATTGCCTTTTCTGGCACAGCCAAATCGGCAGTGCTTGGCTAGACAAAACCTTGAACAGTTGTTGACCTAACGTGGGTTGAACGAAGTTAGTTATACAACAAAAACTTGGAATTACTCAGTGGGTCAGACCGCATCTCTGGAGAAAAGGAATAGGTGACGTTTTGGGTCGAGATCCTTCTTCAGAGTCTGAAGACTGAAGTCAAGTTTCTTTTCCAGAGATGTTGGATGACTGGGTTGGCACGGTGGCGTAAGTGGTAGAGCCACTGCTTCACAGCACCAGAGACCCGGGTTCGATCCCAACTACGGGTGCTCCCTGCACGGAGTTTGCACGTTCTCCCCGTGACCTGCTTAGGTTTTCTCTGAGATCTCGGTTTCCTCCCACACTCCAAAGACATACAGGTTTGTAGGTTAATCGGCTTGGTATAAATGTAAATTGTCCCTAGTGTGGGTGTGTAGGATAGTTTTAGTGGTTGGTGCGGGCTCAGTGGGCAGAAGGTCCTGTTTCCGCGCTGTATCCCTAAACTAAAACTACTGAAAGCTAAACTAAATACAGGAGCTGAAGAGAACATGTATCTCTAATCTGTATCTCTAAACTAAACTGAAACTAAAGCAAGAGCCGTTGGGTTATTTCAGCTTTTTGTGTTTATGCCTGGAGTAAACCAGCATCTGCAGTTCCTTCCTACACATGACATAGAACAATCCGGGCTTAACTGGACGTGGGAACAGTGTTCAGGGTCTGAAGAACCCGTTCTTTATTCGTATTGCATTGGTGGGAGAGTTTATGACCAGATGTCTTTATTCGTATACATGGTAAATGGTAGAGAATTGAAGAATGCAGGTGAACAGAGGGATCTGGGAATAACTGTGCACAGTTCCCTGAAAGTGGAATCTCATGTAGATAGGGTGGTAAAGAAAGCTTTTGGTGTGCTGGCCTTTATAAATCAGAGCATTGAGCATAGAAGTTGGGATGTAATGTTAAAATTGTACAAGGCATTGGTGAGGCCAATTTTGGAGTATGGTGTACAATTTTGGTCGCCTAATTATAGGAAGGATGTCGACAAAATAGAGAGAGTACAGAGGAGATTTACTAGGATGTTGCCTGGGTTTCAGCAACTAAGTTACAGAGAAAGGTTGAACAAGTTAGGGCTTTATTCTTTGGAGTGCAGAAGGTTAAGGGGGGACTTGATAGAGGTCTTTAAAATGATGAGAGGGATAGACAGAGTTGACGTGGATAAGCTTGTCCCACTGAGAGTAGGGAAGATTCAAACAAGAGGACATGACTTGACAATTAAAGGACAGAAGTTTAGGGGTAACATGAGGGGGAACTTCTTTACTCAGAGAGTGGTAGCTGTGTGGAATGAGCTTCCAGTGGGAGTGGTGGAGGCAGGTTCGTTTTTATCATTTAAAAATAAATTGTATAGTTATATGGACGGGAAAGGTATGGAGGGTTATGGTCTGAATGCAGGTGTATGGGACTAGGGGAGAATACGTGTTCGGCACAGACTAGAAGGGTCGAGATGGCCTGTTTCCGTGCTGTAATTGTTATATGGTTATATATGGTTATATGGTTATTATTTCAATTCCACGCTCACCATTGAATTTGCTCAGGTTGGTCTCTCATCGTTTATAATCTGAGCCGACAAAGTTCACTATTTCACAAGTTATAGGAGTAGAATTAGGCCATTTGTCCCATCGAGTCCACTCTGCCATTCACTCATGGCTGATCTCTGCCTCTTAATCCTATTTTCCTGCCTTCTCCCCATCACCCTTGGCACCCGTTCCAATCAAGAATTCGTCTCTCTCTGCCTTAAAAATATCCACTGACGGCTCTCCGTGGCAATTAACTGCCCTCTGACTAATCTCCTCGCCTTCTTTCTAAAAGAGTGCACTTTAATTCTGAGGCTATGCCATCTGGTCATAAACTTTCCCACCAATGGAAATTACGAATAAGGGGTTGGCCATTCAGGACTGAGATGATGACAAACATTTTCACCCAGAGAGTTGTGAATCTGTGGAATTCTCTGCCACAGAAGGCAGTGGAGGCCAATTCACTGGATATATTCAAGAGAGAGCTGGATATAGCTCTTAGCACCAACAGAATCAAGGGATATGGGGAGAACGCAGGAACGGGGTACTGATTCTAGATGATTAGCCATGATCTTATTGAATGGCAGTGCTGGCTCGAAGGGCCGAATGGCCTACTCCTGCACCTATTTTCTATGCTTCTATCCTTTCCACATCCGCTCTATCTGTACCTTTCATTATTCTGTAAGTTACTCCAGCGAGTGGAGGCCTAGTGCTGTTGAACGCTACGAGGAAAATACTGAGACAAAAACTAAGCAATAAAGCTCAATTTTGATGGTGCCAAGAGGAACCTCTGCCTTTCCCTCACAATGTTTGGGCCCTTGGCCCTTTTGCCTCTGTATTACACTCTCTAGGCTATCATGGAATTAAACTGGGCCTTCATCACTCTTCAGCCTTGTATCAGTCATCTACCTACCAGTTGGATGCAATGACTGTGTTCCTCCAGGGCAACATTTTTAATATGTCTCGTATTCCTTCCTTCAGCTTTGCACAATTATTTCACTGAATTACTCCCTTGGTGTGGGTTTACTTAATTGCAGTCTAACCCTTGACCAGAAGGTTGAGAGTTCAAGTCTTACTCCAGCACTTGTGTGTATTGTGTTGAGTTCTGGGCACCATGTTAACACCAAAGATGTTGTCAAGATGTTATGCTATATTTAAAAGGGAGTTAGATGTGGCCCTTGTAGCTAAAGGGATCAGGGGGTATGGAGAGAAGGCAGGTACGGGATACTGAGTTGGATGATCAGCCATGATCATATTGAATGGCGGTGCAGGCTCGAAGGGCCGAATGGCCTACTTCTGCACCTATTTTCTATGTTTCTATGTTTCGAGCCGGAAAGTGTACAGAGAAGATTTACAAGGATGTTGGCAGGACTAGAGGGTCTGAACTATAGGCAGAGGTTGGTTGAGTAGGCTGGGTCTCCATTCCTTGGAGCGCAGGAAGATGAAGGTTAATCTTCTGGAGGTGTATAAAATCATTAGATGAATAGTTCGGGTCGATGCGCAGAGTGTCTTGCCCAGAGTATGTGAATCGAGGATCGGAGGACATAGGATTGAGGTTTAATAAGGAAATTAAGGAAAAGATTTAATAGGAATCTGAGGGTGTAACATTGTCACACAAAGGGTGGTAGGTGTATGGAACAAGCTGCCAGAGGAGGTAGTTGAGGCTGGGACTATTCCAACATTTACAAATCAGTTAGACAGGTACATGGAGAGGACAGATTTGGAGGGATATGGACCTAGCGCAGGCAGGTGGGACTAGTGTAACTGGGACATGTTGGCCGGTGTGAGCAAGTTGAGTCAAGGGGTCTGTTTCCACACTGTATCACTCTATGACTCTAATGTAAGTACAAACATTTCAAAGCAACTACCATCAGCTTTCTCCCCGCTGTTGTCAAACTCTTGAATGGACCATTTATAGATACAAAGTGCTGGGGTAACACAGCGGGTCAGGCAGCATCTTTGGAGAAAAGGAATAGGTGACGTTTCGGGTTGGAACCCTTCTTCAGATGCATTCTCCCAATGTCAGGTGATTAGCCATGATTATGGTGAATGGTGGGGCTGGATTGAAGAGGTTGATAGATTCTTATGCCACTTACTCCAGGGATGCTGCCTGACCTGTTGAGTTAATCCAGCACTTTAGGTTCTACGCTAGATTTCAGCATCTGCAGTTCCTTGTGTCACCTTCTCCCCATGTGGCACTGGGCGCGCAGCGGTGCTGTTGCTGCCCTACAGAGCTTACAGCGCCGGAGACCCGGGTTCGACCCTGACTCCGGGTGTTTGGCAGTAGGGAGTTTATACGTTCTCCCCGTGACCATGTGGGTTTTCTCCGAGATCTTCAGTTTCCTCCCACACTCCAAAGACGTACGGGTTTGTAGGATAATTGGCTTGGTATCAATATAATTGTCTCTAGGGGTGCCGCATTGAAGGCAGCCTCTGCCTACAGTCTGTCCGTTTTTTCTATCTTATTTTTATTTTAGTTTGTCGTAAAAGTGTGTGTTTGGAGTTTCTTTACTTTTTTAATGTGGGGATGGGGGTAGGATAAGGGGGAAACCGCTTCTCAGTCGCTTCCTGGCAAGGACGTGACTATTCTCTGAGTCGCGGCCTGCCAACTGGATCGGAGCGGCCTTTCCTGCCGGGGACCCGGACCAGAGCTTCAGCAGCGGAGTCGCAGCGCTGGATTCACCGCGGAGCGGAGCGATGCCTACCTGGATTGCCGTGCCCAGCTCCGGATTGCTGGGCCCGCTGTTCCAACATCGTGGAGCTGAGGTTTGAAGAGCTCCCAACGCGGGCGACACTGACCAACATCGCGGAGTCCTGGGACCCTTTGCCGAGGGCCGCCAGCTTGAATCTCTCCGCCCAGCGCGGCCTGTGGACTCCGGGAGCCGCGGCCGATTCAGCGATCCAAGCTGCGGAGGTTGTTCTCCCGATCCGACGTCGGAGTTCCATCCCGGCGAGTGGACCTGAATATCGGGCCACCCGTAGCGGAGACTGCGGAGGGCTCGGGAGGCCCCGACCACGGGTGAACATTAAGAACAACAGAGGAAGAGGACAGACTTTGGTGCCTTCTATCACAGTGGGAAACTTTGATTCTGCTGTGTTGGGATGTTTTATGTTGGACTCTATCGTGTGTTGTGTTCTATATTTTAATTGTATGGCTGTATGGTGAACATACATTTCACTGTGCCAACTGGCACATGTGACAAATAAATGTATCTTGTATCTTGTATCTAGTATCTAATACATACTGGTGTTTGTGTGCAGGGATCGCTGGTCGATGCGGACTCGGTGGGCCGAAAGGCCTATTTTCACGCTATACCTCTATATTAAACTCAAGCTAAATTGAACTATGTAGCTGAAATCATTCATCCCTGGAAATCAAGGCTTATCTTTTGGTTGTGACTATGTTCCCAGCTGGTGTCCACCTTCAAATACAGGCTCAACATCACAGTAACATGGTGAATAACAGCAGGGTTGTTATATTTGATGTCCAGAAAATATCTGTCCCTCAATCAATATCATTGAGGCAGATGATCTGGGCACTATCACATTGATGTTTGGAGCCTGCAGTTTCCTTTCATCACTTCCGACCTTCCATGTCAAAGCGTTTTAATGTCCATAAAGCACATTGGAACGTATTGATGAGGATATAAACAACTCTGTACAAATGCAAGCCATTCTCCTTATTAACTTACAAATGTAACAGATCTTCCTTTCAGACAACTACTTTAGAGATACAGCGCGGAAACAAGCCCATCGGCCCATCAACCAGCAATCACCCCATACATTGGCGCAATCCTACCCATGCTAGGGATAATTTGCGAGCAAAACACCAAGGCAAATTCCTTGTATATGTACAGACTTGGCTAATCAAATTTATTCTATTGAATTCAATTCAATTCAATTCAATTTACGATTTTACAGAAGCCTCTCCACGCAACTATAGTTACCCAACCAGATGCAACTAAATTTAAAGTAGCTCTTCTTCCCAATAACCCTTTCTGGCTTAAGCCCTCCCTTCACCACCTCCAATTTAAATTCCATTTGGAATATTTAGGAGGAACAAGAAACCAAGAACCAAGAACAAAACCGGGTGTCTTTGGAATGTGGGAGGAAACCGGTGAACCCGGAGAAAATCCACGAGGTCACAGGGAGAACACATAAACTCCATATCAAATGTATTTTATTAGTCACATTCACATACACATTCACATACATGCTTTTTGCCATTTTGCAGTACACAAAGAATACAGACATAACACCAATGAGAGTCTTAAACACAAAGAACATCCCCCCCACAATGGCTCCCACCATGAGGGAAGGCACAAAGTCCAGTCCCCAACCCCAGTTCACCCATAGTCGGGCCTATTGAGGCCTCCACAGTTGCCTCTATGGAGGCCCGATGTTCCTGGCCGTTCTCGCCGGGTGGTGGTGCTCCAGCGTCGGGAGAGTCCTCACAGCGGCCTGGGAACCCTGGAACGGCCGCCTCCGTACTGGAGGCCGCGGCTTCTGAAGCCGACAAGGCCGCGCCGGTTGGAGCTCCACAACTGGCGATCTCGTCGCGAGATCCCAAGCTCCCGGTGTAAAGTTCGGCGCCGCCGCCCGCAGCTGGCCGCTCCTCAGACCCGCAGCTCCGCGATGTTGTTGCCGGTGGTCTCAGCTCACCGGAGCTCCAGAGCGGCGACCCAGGCAAGGCATCGCCCACTCCGCGATAGCACTCCAGCGAGGTTCTGGGCGGTCCCCAGTAGGAAACGCCGCTCCAGGCCGCTGGTAAGCCGCGAGGACAGGTCGAAGCTGCAGCCCGGAGAAAAGCTGCCTCTCCTACCAGGTAGGGACCCTGAAAGGTAGTTTCCCCCTTCCCCCCCCCACCCACCACGCCCACCCCCCCATATAAAAAAGTCTAGACCTCCAAACAAAACACTTTAACTAACTAAAAATAAAAATAAAACGGTGAAAAGACAAACAACTGCTGGCAGGGCAGCTGTGCACAGGACAGCGCCCCCATACAGACATCTTGAATACATCCGGTGAATTGGCCTCCACTGCCTTCTGTGGCAGAGAATTCCACAGATTCACAATTCCCTGGGCGAAAACGTTTTTCCACATCTCAGTCCTATATGGCCTACCCCTTATTTTAAACGGTGATACAGCGGGGAAACAGGCCCTTCGGCCCACCGAGCCCGCGTTGACCAGTGACCCCCGCACATTAACACTATCCTACACACACTCGGGGCAATTTACCTTTATACCTAGCCAATGAACCTACAAACCTGTACGTCTTTGGTGTGTGTGTGTGAGGAAACCGACGATCTCGAAGAAATCCCACACAGATCACGGGGAGAACGTACAAACTCCATACAGACAGCACCCGTAGTCGGGATCGAACCCGGGTCTACGGCGCAACAATATTTGAGTATAGGAGCAGGGAGGTTCTACTGCAGTTGTACAGGGTCCTGGTGAGACCACACCTGGTGTATTGCGTACAGTTTTGGTCTCCTAATCTGAGGAAAGACATTCTTGCCATAGAGGGAGTACAGAGAAGATTCACCAGACTGATTTCTGGGATGGCAGGACTTTCATATGAAGAAAGACTGGATAGACTCGGTTTGTACTCGCTAGAATTTAGAAGATTGAGGGGTATCTTATAGAAACTTACAAAATTCTTAAGAGGTTGGACAGGCTAAATGCAGGAAGATTATTCCCGATGTTGGGGAAGTCCAGAGCAAGGGGTCACAGTTTAAGGATAAGAGGGAAGTCTTTTAGGACCGAGATTAGAAATTTATTTTTCACACAGAGAGTGGTGAATCTGTGGAACTCTCTGCCACAGACAGTAGGCGAGGCCTTTTCATTGGCTATATTTAAGAGGGAGTTAGATGTGGCCCTTGTGGCTAAAGGGATCAGGGGGTATGGAGAGAAGGCAGGTACGGGATACTGAGTTGGATGATCAGCCATGATCATATTGAATGGCGGTGCAGGCTCGAAGGGCCGAATGGCCTACCCCTGCACCTATTTTCTATGTTTAACACTATCGCTGTGCCACCAGCATTGTAAGAGGACTCGGGTACCTTTATCCCTCTCCCACAAACTCTTCTCACTGACCGGAATGCCCAGTGTGGGTGTGAATATGGATTACAGATTGCTCCATGTAATTGTGTAAACATAGAGCAAGCCTTCTGCTTTTGTGTGATAGTTGCCAGTTTTTATATAACACTGCAGGATTTAAAAAAAATTTTTTTTTACCAATTGCTTGTTAAAAATGCCTTCAAAAACCTGTATGACTCCAGCAACCAACTGGGTCAAATATAAGAGATTTGTTTTTCTCATTAAAATTGTCGGTGGTTGAAGTGCTGTGTCGTGTCATTTAACAGAGGGAAGAGAAAAGTGGAGAGAGGCAGATTTAATTGAATACGGGATTGTGAAAAAATGAACAGAGTGTGTATTGGGTGTTCTTGGTTGCTCTGATGGTCTGATGATCAGCAGTCAAGAGTGTTTAATGGTCATATGTACGGGGAAATGGAACAATTCAATTATTTCTCTTGCAGGCACATCAATGCAAAAGCTCAACAAAGAAGTAAACAATAGTTAATAATGCTAATAAATCTGCAGTGATTCCATTAGAAAAAGAAGCAGAATTAGGCCATTCAGCCCATCGAGTCTATTCCATCATTCAATCATGGCTGAATCATCCACTGAAGAAGGGTCCCTTCCCGAAATATCACCTAGCCACATTCTCCAGAGATGTTGCCTAAATATTGCCCCGGTCCCACTTAGGAAACCTGAACGGAAACCTCTGGAGACTTTGCGCCCCACCCAAGGTTTCCGTGCGGTTCCCGGAGGTTTTTGTCAGTCTCCCTACCTGCTTCCACTGCCTGCAACCTCCGGCAACCACCTGCAACCTCCGGGAATCGCACGGAAACCTTGGGTGGGGCGCAAAGTCTCCAGAGGTTTCCGTTCAGGTTTCCCAAGTGGGACAGGGGCAATAACTCGCTGAGTTACTCCAACACTTTGTTAGCAGTGACGTGCTTTGGGATATTCTGAGGTGGTATTCTGACTGTAAGACTTACTCCATGTGCATGACTGGATGGGTGTGTTGGCTGGACACAGAAAGCTGCAGTAACTCAGCGGCTCAGGCAGCATCTCATGGGCGGCACGGTGGGGCAGCGGTAGAGTTGCCGCCTTATAGCGCCAGTGACCCGGGTTCGATCCTGACTACTGGTGCTTGTCTGTACGGAGTTTGTACGTTCTCCCCGTGACCCGCGCGGGGTTGCTCCGGTTTCCTTCCACGCTCCAAAGACGAGCAGGATTGTAGGTTCATTGGCTTTGGTAAAATTGTAAATTGTCCGAACTAGTGTTTGTACGATCGCTGGTCGGCGCGAAGGGCCTGTTCGCGTGCTGTAGGGCCGAAGGGCCTGTTCCCGTGCTGTATCCCTAAACTAAACTTCTTCTTCCCCGTGTCCGGCCATCTTCTTTATCACGTCTTTCCGGTCGATCAGTGACGGTTGACGGTCAGTGGTTGCAGAATTGGCTACTTCAGTCAGTCACTGTGGTACAGTTTCTGTCATCAGCTTTGCCCGGGATGCGCCACATGGAGGCTTCTGCTTGCATCCCTAAACTAAACTAAAAGGAATAGGTGACGTTTCGGATATTGGCAAGATGGCCAGCTCCATCTTTCATAAGCCAGTTCCTTTCGACGGAAAGTCGAAAGTGATAGGAGCAGATTTCGGCCCATCAAGCCTACTCTGCCATGGTTGAACTAACTCTCCCTCTCCTAGCCCCATTCTCCTGCCTTCTCCCCATAACCCCTTACCACCGCACTAATCAAGAATCTATCTATCTCTGCCTTAAAAATATCCGTTGACTTGGCTTCCACAGCCTTCCGTGGCAAAGAATTCCACAGATTCACCACCTTCTGACGGAATAAATTCTTCCTCGTCTCCTCCCTGAAGGAAGGTTTAAGACCTCTTGTCCCAGACTCTCCCACTAGTGGAAACATCCTCTCCACATCCATCATTTACAATATCAGCAGCGGCCTTTGTAATTATGTACAACGTTTGGCAGAGTAAAAAGCCTCAGTTTTTAATAAAATGCTCTCAAGCAAAATTAAATTTGCAACCACACCGGGGGAGATGCAAGCTTTACAGAGCTTCTCAAAGAAGGAAAAGCAGAAAGAGTATTGACAGGATTAGGGAAGGGATTCCTGAGCTTAGGAACGAGGAAGCCAAAACTACTGCCACCAATGGTGAGCTGATTAAAACTGTGCATGGGCAAAGAACAAAGGAGAAGAACAAAATAAAGGAGGCTGAGAAATGTAACGTCCAGGTTCAGGAGCAGCTTCTTCTCCTGAGCCACCAGGCTATTAAACACGAAAAGCTCAAAAAAGCTCTGAGCTACCGACTTAGGGGCATTGAATTTGTCTTTTTGCATCATTATTGTTTGTTTGTGTGATTTATGTGTATGTACAGTATGTATTTTTGTATGAGTATTGGTGTGTGTATATTATATGTATAATATATATATATATATATATATATATATATATATATATATATATATGATATATATGTTTTAGTTTAGGGATACAGCGCGGATACAGGCCCTTCGGCCCACTGAGTCTGTACTGACCAACGATCCCCGCACATTGACACTATCCTAAACACTAGAGACAATTTACATTTATACCAAGCCAATTAACCTAGATACCTTCTTCTTCTTCTTTTGTGTTGCGTGCACAGCTTAAAGTTGCTGGACAACTTGTCTATTTGATCTTCCGTTTGCGCACGTCGAGTTGATTGCATTAGTCGAAACAGGGCAGACCACGTGAAGGTTGCAATCTTCCACCCCACCTACATACCCGTACGTCTATGGAGTCTGGGAGAAAACTCACTCGGTCACGGGGAGAACGTGCAAACTCTATACAGACAGTACCCGTAATCGGGGTCGAACCTGGGTCTCTGGTGCTGCAAGCGCTGTAAGGCAATAACTCTACCACTGTGCCACCGTGGCTGCCCTATATATACACACACGTGTATAGGAGCAAAGAGGTCCTTCTGCAATTGTACAGGGCCCTGGTGAGACCACACCTGGACTATCGTGTGCAGTTCTGGTCTCCAAATTGGAGAAAGGGCATTCTTGCTATTGAGGAAGTGCAGCGTCTGTTCACAAAGTTAATTCCCGAGATGGCGAGACTTTCATATGTTGAAAGAATGGAACGGCTGGGCTTGGATACACTGGAATTTAGAAGGATGTGAGGGGATCTTATTGAAACATATATGCTCATTAAGGGATTGGATACGCAAGACGCAGGAAACATGTTCCCGATGTTGGGGGAGTCCAGAACCAGGGGGCCACAGTTTAAGAATAAGGGGTTGGCCATTTAGAGCGGAGATGACAAAAACCTTTTTCACCCAGAGAGTTGTGAATCTGTGGAATTCTCTGCCTCATGGCAGTGGAGGCCAATTCTCTGGATGCTTTCAAGAGGGAGTTAGATATAGCTAAAGATAGCGGAGTCAGGGGATATGGGGAGAAGACAGGAACGGGCTACTGATTGTGGATAATCACAGTGAATGGCTCGAAGGGCCGAATGGCCTACTCCTGCACCTATTGTATTTTGCCTATTGTATATGTGTGTGTATGTATACATATATGTTTGTGTATGTGCATATTTCTATGTATTTATATTTTATACACACACACACGTATATATACATTTTATATATAGATATACATATCTACAAAAATACACTGAGCTTTATGTTTATTATATTGAAGATATTGAGCTTATCATATTGTTTACAGATTCTGTTGTGCTCCTGCAAGTACGAATTTCTTTGTTCTGTTTGAGACACGTGACAATAAAACACTCTTGAAGTGATCTCTGAGTGAAATCTCAAGGACAAGGAAGGCAAGGTTGTGCAAAGTAATGGGCTGTCCCACTTTTCGAGCTAATTCAAGTTCTCCCGAGTTTCCCCTGATTCAAACTCGGCGAATTACGGTATTGGCAGCTCGTAGGTACTCGGGGCTCTCGTGGACATTTTTCAACATGTTGAAAAAACTTCACGAGTCTTCCAGAGCTTCACCGCTTTTCCGAGAACCTTCCGTTAGCGTTACAAGCCGCTAAGAGACGTCCCGAGCTCCGACGTACCCACTACATACATTCTACGTACTTTCCACGAGTTTGATTTTTTTTTAAACTCGGGAGAGCACTTGCATTAGCTCGTACATTGGGACAGTCCCATTAGGGTGGGAACATCCAAAGGGTCAGAAAGCATTGTACCTTAATGCGTAGAGCAGCATGCGTTAAGGGCCTGTCCCACCAGCATGCAACTGTATGCGTCTAGCGCGACCAAACGTGGTGGCTTGAGGCGTACGGCCTCGTGGGGCCGGTCCCACTTCCAACTGCAGAGCCGTCTGGAGTTGTGCGGGGCTGGTCCCGACATCAGTTGGGCAGGAGGTGGGACGACTGAATTTGGACGTCGCACGGTAGCGGGCGGTTAAGTCATCACGCAACGGCACGCCTTGCAGTGACATCACCGCGCAACGTCATGCGCTAGGCGTATGCCATCAAGACGCTGCGTACGGCGTCGAGACGCTGCATACGCCCATTGAGGCCGTGCGTACGGCCTCAATGCGGCTGCGGGCCGACAGGCCGTTGCCGCGCGGGATTTTTGGACAGTGTCAGTTTTTCGGAGCCCCGCGCGATGTCGGGACCAGCCCCGCACAACTCTATATGGCTCCGGAGATCGAAATGGGACCGGCCCCGTGAGGCCGTACAGCTCAAGCGACCACGTTAGGTCGTGCTCGCCGCATGCAGTCGCATGCTGGTGGGACAGGCCCTTTAGGATGTGGTTTGGCATAAACTCAGAAGTAAGGATGGTGGATTAAATGAGGCAGGTCTGTAGAGTACAGGCGTGATTAAGTGTGGAAATAACATGGGCATGAACTTGAGAAGCATGGATCTAGTTAGAGTGGATGTGGAGAGGATGTTTCCAGTGGTGGGAGAGTCTGGGACCAGAGGGCACAGCCTCAGAATAAAACGACGTACCATCAAAGTGGAGATGAGGAGGAATTTCTTTAGCCAGAGAGTGGTGAATCTGTGGAATTCTTTGCCGCAGACGGCTGTGAGGAGGCCATTTGCCTTTGGTATTTTTAAGGGAGAGATCGAAAGGTTCTCCATTAGGAAGATGCTGTTACAGATATGGAAGTTGACGGAGTGGGTGCATGGTCAGAGGCTCCAATTATGATCTAACATTTTAGTTGGAAGAGTAAAGGAAGTGCTTGTGCATCTCGTGTGAGTTCATGGCAGTGATGATTTTCCAGGCTCAGTCTAACCCTGAGGAGCTGCTTAGTTGTACATCAGTAAAATGTGAAAGTCATGTTTTCTCTTCTTCTCGGTCTGACAGATAACTGTGACAATCACCTGGTGTCGGATTTGCATCGCTGGGCCTTCAACTCGTCCTCGGAGTTCTCGAGCAGCCACAGCCCGGGCTACGCCAAGCTGAACAGAAGAGATGGTAAGGGACATAAGTCATCTCCATTGTTAACATTCCTGAACATCGCTCTGTTATATACACAAAGATATATGCTTAGGCCCCCTTCGGTCATGGCTGACCATGGGTGGCTCCAGGGTGCTATTCCCTATATGGAGGACGCCTGTGCGTGACTTTGTTTAACGTGGGGAGACTGGTGCACAGACAGCCACCCCACGGTCCTTGACAGTTCTTGGTCAGGATCGAGTGGAGTCCAAGACGACCGGAGACCCTTTTCTGCTGCAGCCTTCATCCGCCTTCCCAGCCGTTGTGACGCTCCACTAAGGTCAGCCATCGTCCTCCGCCTGTTCCACCGTTGAGGTCTTGGTTGGATTGCTCTTTGTCAGAGACCTCCCCCTCGACCTTGCCGCCATGGGTGGCCCTACCAGGAGCACAGCTCCAGACGGCATCGCTCTCAGGATCTCAACACATAAACAATAATAATGCAAAAAACAATGCCCCCAAGTCTATGTAGTTTCAAGTTCAAGTTCACATTGTTTGTCACATGCACCCTTTGAGGTACAGTGATATTTGAGTTACCCCATTCTTGGGAGCACAGGGATAGAGGGAGAGGAGGGGGTAGGGAGGGGAGAGGAAGGGGAAAGTGGAGGAGGTGAGGAGAGAGGGTGGGGGAGGAGGGGGGATAGAGGGATAGAGCTTGTATACAGATATATGCGTGTGTTTGTGTGTGTACACACACATATACTGTATACACACACATATACTATATATATACACACACACATACTATATATACACACACATATACTGTATACACACACACTGTATATACACACACACACATATACTGTATATACACACACACATATACTGTATATACACATACACACACACACTGTATATACACATACACACACATACTGTATATACACACACACACACACACACATACTGCATATACACACACACACACACATACTGCATATACCTACACACACACATATACTGTATACACACACCCACACACACATACTGTATATACACACACACATATACTGTATATACACACACACACACACACTGTATATACACATACACACACACACACTGTATATACACATACACACACAACACACGCGCACACACACACACACACACACACACACACACACACACACACACACACACACACACACACACACACACACACACACACACACACACACACACACACACACACACACACACACACACACACACACACACACACACACACACACACACGCTCACATCCATCATTTTCAATTCTTCACCCTTCCCAAACACTAAACCTGCCTTCAGGCATGATGGTTTGCAACCATGCTTTGTTGTCTTGCAAATTAAGCATGAAAAATCCCTCAGGGATATAGCAGGGTGTCAGTCCCCTCGGCCCACCGAGCCCGCGCCGACCAGCGATCCCCGCACACTAACGCTCTCCTACACACAATTTACAAATTTGCCAAGCCAATGAACCTACAAACCTGGAGTGTGGGGGGGGCAGCAGATCACCTGGAGGAAACCCACGCAGCTCACAGAGAGAACATACTAATTCCATACAGACACGCGCCCATAGTCAGCATCAAACCTGGGTCCGTGGCGCTGTAATGTGATCGTTTGCAACGTTTGGAGTTTGAGTTTAGTCTATTGTCACGTGTTCTGAGGTACAATGAAAAGGTTTTGTTGCGTGTTAGCCAGTCAGCGGAGAGACAATGCACAATTACAATCGAGCGGTCCGCAATGTACAGATACACAATAAAGGGAATAACACCCCAGCGGTATGAACATTGACTTCTCCAATTTCAGATAGTCCTTGCTTTCTCCCTCCTTCCCCTCCCCTTCCCAGCTCTCCCACAAGCCCACTGTCTCCGCCTCTTCCTTTATCCCCCCCCGCCCCCGACATCAGTCCGAAGAAGGGTGTCCACCCAAAACATCGCCTATTCCTTCTCTCGATAGATGCTGCCTCACCCGCTGAGTTTCTCCAGCATTATTGTCTACCTTCGATTTTTCCAGCATCACCAGTTCTTTTGTAAACAAGGGAATAACATTGCTATGTTGCGTAACATGTTGAATAATATGGAGTTTTGCTCTGCTGTCTTGCAAACTTAGCATTAGAAATCTTGCTACACGATGATTGGACTGTGACAAGGAGAAACGGTTTCACCCAGAGAGTTGTGAATCTATGGAATTCTCTGCCACAATGGGCGTTGGAGGCCAATTCACTGGGTGTTTTCAAGAGAGAGTCAGATGCCCCTGTCCCACTTAGGAAACCTGAACGGAAACCTCTGGAGACTTTGCGCCCCACCCAAGGTTTCCGTGCAGATCCCGGAGGTTTTTGTCAGTCTCCCTACCTGCTTTCACTACCTGCAACTCTGGATCCTTTCAAGAGAGAGCTAGATAGGGCTCTTAAATATAGCGGAGTCAGGGGATATGGGGAGAAGGCAGGAACGTGGTACTGATTGGGGATGATCAGCCATGATTACATTCAATGGCGGTGCTAGCTCGAAGGGTTGAATGGCCTACTCCTGCACCTATTGTCTATTGTCTATTGTAGTCTCTAGCGTTGTGAGGCAGCAACTCTACCGCTGCGCCACCGTGTCGCCCATGAAGTAAACAAAATAAAGCAAAAACTAAACTCAACCAATAACACAAATGATGACTAATGGAAGTAATATTCCTGAGGGCCAGGTTTCTGTTCAAAATTAGCGTTGGTGCAGAGCACAAAAGGAGAAAGGACAATTCTGCAAACCTCTAATGGAAATCTTATTGCCTCCCAGACAGATATGCTGAAGGCATTTTCGATTCACTAACTAAAATTGCATAACTATATCATATCCCTGAAAGCCATTCTTTTTTTTTCTTTCATCTCCATTTTTGAATGCTTCTCTTTGTTTCCATTTGATCGAGATGAAAAGGGTTTAGAAAAGATGTGCCTTTAAGGTTAGCTCATTTGCTAAAATGAAGCTCTTTTAAGAATCCGCTCCTTTTCTAAACCAGTGGCTTGAGGGAGTCGTCGCCCTGACCTTGAGAAACTAGGCTTTTATGATATTTTATGCTTCATGCCAGCATAATCTGTGCTTTATGGGGTAAAACAGAATAGTTGCAAATCAATATTATTGATTCAGGGGTTTACAGGGAGAACTACTTAAGGTGGAGAATTGTGTTAGAGTTATTGGTCATAAAAGCATGGAAACAGGCCATTCAGCCTATTTTTGTCCATGCTGACTGAGTTGCTTAACTAAGCCCAGCCTATTGGCGGTGCAGCGGTAGAGTTACTGTCTTACTGCGGCAGAGATGTTGGTTCGATCCCGACTATGGGTGCTGTCTGTACGGAGTTTGTACGTTCTCCCCGTGACCTGCGTGCGTTTTTTCTCCAGGATCTCCGGCTTTCCTACCACGTTCCAAAGACGTACAAGTTTGTTGGCTAATTGGTTTGGTTTAATTGTAAATTATTCCCAGTGTGTATAGGACAGTGTTATTGTGCGGGGATTCCTGGTCAGCGCAGACTCGGTGGGCTGAACAGCCTGTTTCCTGTCATATCTCTAACCCAAACTAAAGTAAAACTAAACATTCCCCCTGTTTTGACCTATGTCCCTCTCAACCTTTCTTATCCCTGTGTCTGTCCAAATGTTGTTATTGAACCTGCCTCATCTGGTAGTTTGTTCCATATACCTACCACCTTCTGTGTGAATTGGTGTTTTTTGTGCAGATGTCATTGTAGAACAAAATACCACTTGCTATTTCCAAGTCATTGAGTCATAGACATACAGTGTGGAAACAGGGTATTCGACACAACTTGCCCACACCGTCCAACATGTCCATGCTACACTAGTCTTTGGTCCATATTACCTCCATACCTGTCCCATCCATGTACTTGTCTATTTCTTAAATGTTGGGATAGTCCCTGCCTCAACTACCTCCTCTGGCAGCTCGTTCCATACACCCACCACCCTTTGTATGAAAAAGTCACCCCTACAATTCCTATTAAATCTTTTCCCCTTAACCGTAAACCTATGTCCTCTGGTCCTCGATTCATCTACTCTGGGCAAGAGACTCTATGCGGCTACCCGATATATTCCTCTCAAGATTTTGTAGAGTTTAGGAGTAGTTGTATTTTGCTGGGTTAAAATGTTAACATACAGAAGTCAACGGATCACAGAAAGGAGAGAGATAGATGCTGCTTTACAATAAATATATAAAATGCTTGAGTAACTCAGCGGGTCTGACATCATCTCGGGCGAACATGGATCAGTGATGATTTGGGTCTGAACCCTTCTTCAGACTGATGGTGGTGATGCTGAAGAAGAGTCGCGATTCAAAGCGTCACCTCAGCACACGTGACCCTAAACTAAACTAAACTAAAAACTAAACCTATCTAAAAGCCACTAAAACACCACTATTATATCTGCCTCCACCACCACCCCTAGCAGCATATTCCAGGCACCCGGCACCAGTTTACAAGAATGATCCCAGGAATGAGTAGGTTAAGGGTTGTCCCACTTACCCGATTTTTTCGGCGACTTGCCGGCACCCGTCATAATCGCAGCAGGTAGCCAACATTTTTCAAAATGTTGAAAATCCAGCTGCGACCAGAAAAAGATACGACTCTTTGGGTGACAGGCGTCATCCCGCGAAATGTCACCTGTATGGTCGTGAGTAGTCGCCCAAAGAGTAGCATCTTTTTCTGGGTCGCCGCTGGATTTTCAACGTGTTGAGAATTTTCGGCGACCTGCCGTGACTATGACCGGTGCCGGCAAAGTCGCCAAAAAATTGCGCGAGTGGGAGAAGCCCTTAAACCTATGATGGCCGTTTGTCGGCACTGGGCCTGTTCTCGCTGGAGTTTATAAGAATGAGGGGGGCCTCATTGAAACATACAGAATAGTGAATGGCTTGGATAGAGTGCATGTGGAGAGGATGTTTCCACTCATGGGAGGTCATAGACTCAGAGTTAAAGGACGTTCTTTTAGGAAGGCGATGAGGAGAAATTTCTTTAGTCAGAGTGTGGTGAATCTGTGGAATTCTTTCCCACAGAGGGCTGTGGAGGTCAAGTCAGTGGATATTTTTAAGGCATAGATAGATTCTTGATTAGTACGGGTGTCAGACATTATGGGGAGAAGGCAGGAGAATGGTTTTAGCAGAGAGAGATAGATCAGCCGTGTTTGAATGTCGGAATAGACTAGATGGGCCGAATGGCCTAATTCTATTCCTGTTTAAGAAGGAACTGCAGATGCTGGAAAATCGAAGGTACACAAAAAAGCTGGAGAAACTCAGCGGGTGCAGCAGCATCTATGGAGCGAAGGAAATAGGCAACGTTTCGGGCCGAAACCCTTCTTCAGTCTCCATAGATGTTGCTGCACCCGCTGAGTTTCTCCAGCTTTTTTGTGTACCTAATTCTATTCCTATTCCTTATGACCTTATGATCCTTTGTGTACAGCTTCTGACCTTATGATCCTTTGTTTAATCTTTTCTGTGTCATTCCTAATCACTGTCCATGTATGTCATGTTGTCACTTGTGGGTGGAGCACCAAGACAAATTCCTTGTATGTGAATACTTGGCCAATAAACTGATTCATGCATTCTTTAATTCAATCATTCATTCATTCATCCATTCATTCATTCATGCATTCAATCATCCATTCAATCATTCATTCATTCATTCAAAATAACGCCCATCTGCTTTAAATGTTGCCCTTCTTACCTTAAAGCTATGCTCTCTAGTCTTTGACACTTCCATCCTGGGAAAAATGCTCTGACTATCTACCTTATCTATCTATGCCTCTTTATTTTATATACATTACAGATCTCCCGTCAACGTCTGCCGCTCCATGGAAAATAAGTTTGTCCAACCTCTTCATTTAGCCAATAACCACTAATACAGGCAGCATTCTGGTAGACCTCTGCTGCACCTTCTCCAAGGCCTCCTCATCCTTCCTATGTGTAAGAAAGAATCTGTAGATGCTGGTTTACATCGAGGATAGGCACAATAAGCTGGAGTCGGGCAGCATCTCTTGAGAAAAAGAATAGGCGACATTTCAGGTGGAGACCCTTCTTCAGACTGAGAGTCAGGAGAAAAAGGGAAACGAGAGATACATAAAATGGGATATAGAGAGATGTTGAACAAATAGAGGGTGCAGAGAAGGTTCACCAGACTGATTCCTGGGATGTCAGGACTTTCATATGAAGAAAGACTGGATAGACTCGGCTTGTACTCGCTAGAATTTAGGAGATTGAGGGGGGATCTTATAGAAACTTACAAAATTCTTAAGGGTTTGGACAGGCTAGATGCAGGAAGATTGTTCCCGATGTTGGGGAAATCCAGGACAAGGGGTCACAGCTTAAGGATAGAGGGGAAATCCTTTAGGACCGAGATGAGAAAAACATTTTTCACACACAGAGTGGTGAATCTCTGGAACTCTCTGCCACAGAAGGTAGTTGAGGCCAGTTCATTGGCTATATTTAAGAGGGAGTTAGATGTGGCCCTTGTGGCTAAAAGCATCAGGGGGTATGGAGAGAAGGCAGGTATGGGATACTGAGTTGGATGATCAGCCATGATCATATGGAATGGCGGTGTAGGGTCGAAGGGCCGAATGGCCTACTCCTGCACCTATTTTCTATGTTTCTAAATGAATGAATGATATGCAAAAACGTAACGATGATCAGGGGACCGGTCCATTGTGGGCTGTGGGCTATCCCTCCTGTCACGTGGCGGGCAGAACAACACGCATTAGCGGTAGGCCGAAGGCTTATTGTTGTGCTGGGATTCCATGACTAAGACAGATTGATGAAAGCCTTTTAAAGAGTACAGCTCCGAAGAAATAGAATTGCTTTCCTGTTGTGTTGGTGGGGATTGTTCTTTTTGTAGCACTGAAGTGTAAAACCACTGGAAACATTGCTTCTTTAATAGCATTTCTCATCAAGCTTGACAACAATTACAATGACGCATTTAACGCCTTTACCTTGGACTGGCCCTTGAAAGAAGATGATGTGGCTGGATTGTATGTTCATTGAAGGCGGCTGGTGGTCCTTTCGAGAGCATTAAATATACAAATAACTTAATTTGCTAGTTTTGAAACACAGGTCTTCTTGTTAAATCCCGCAGAGAAATTCATTTATGAGTTAGAAGATGATGAGAGATCTCAGCTGTTTAACTTTCATACTCACTTCACAGTTTTGTGGTCACTTAAAATAATGAAACCTGGGGAAATTCATTCTTAAATGGAACATCGTTGCTCGTTTTTGGTGTTGCTGTTTCTCATGATATTTTCTGTGGCACCAGCAATGGCATTCATGGAAGCAAGGCCCTGTGTCTGGGAGCAAGGAGTGCAGGTTAGAAATATAGAAACATAGAAAATAGGTGCAGGAGTAGGCCATTTGGCCCTTCAAGCCTGTACCGCCATTCAATATGATCATGGCTGATCATCCAAATCAATATCCCATACCTGCCTTCTCTCCATACTCCCTGATCCCTTTAGCCACAAGGTTAGAAGGAATGAGATAGAAACAAAGAAACACAGAAAAAAAGGTGCAGGAGTAGGCCATTTGGCCCTTTGAGCCAGCCATTCAATATGATCATGGCTGATCATCTAAAATCTGTACCTTGTTTCTGCGTTTTCCCCCATATCCTTTGATTCCTTTAGCCCTTAGAGCTAAATTTAAATCTATCTTGAAAACATCCAGTAAATTGACCTCCATTGCCTTCTGTGGCAGAGAATTCCACAGATTCACAAATCTCTGGGTGAAAATGTTTTTCGTCATCTCAGTCCCCTTATTCTTAAACTGTGTCCCCTGGTTCTGGACTCCCCCAACATCGCGAACAATTTTCCTGCATCTAGCCTGTCCAGTCCTTTAAGAATTTTATATGTTTCAATGAAATCGCCTCTCACCCTTCTAAATCCCAGTGAATACAAGCCCAGTCGACCCATTATTTCAACCAGATGAATGCGGAGGGCAAGCTGTTCCCTACAGAGAAGCCAAATCAGAGTGCAAAGGCCAGAATTCACACAGCACTTCACTAGCTCCTTTACCCAAAACATTCATCTCTCCATGTTCACCAGAGATGCTGCCTGACATGCCAAGCCAATCCAGCATTTTATGTAGGCATGCAGGTGCAGCAGGCAGTGAAGAAAGCGATTGGTATGTTAGCATTCATAGCAAAAGGATTTGAGTATAAGAGCAGGGAGGTTCTATTGCAGTTGTACAGGGTCTTGGTGAGACCACACCTGGAGTAATGCGTACAGTTTTGGTCTCCTAATCTGAGGAAAGACATTCTTGCCATAGAGGGAGAACAGAGAAGGTTCACCAGACTGATTCCTGGGATGTCAGGACTTTCATATGAAGAAAGACTGGATAGACTCGTCTTGTACTCGCTAGAATTTAGGAGATTGAGGGGGGATCTTATAGAAACTTACAAAATTCTTAAGGGGTTGGACAGGCTAGATGCAGGAAGATTGTTCCCGATGTTGGGGAAGTCCAGGACAAGGGGTCACAGCTTAAGGATAGAGGGGAAATCCTTTAGGACCGAGATGAGAAAAACATTTTTCACACAGAGAGTGGTGAATCTCTGGAACTCTCTGCCACAGAAGGTAGTTGAGGCCAGTTCATTGGCTATATTTAAGAGGGAGTTAGATGTGGCCCTTGTGGCTAAAGGGATCAGGGGGTATGGAGAGAAGGCAGGTATGGGATACTGAGTTGGATGATCAGCCATGATCATATTGAATGGCGGTGCAGGCTCGAAGGGCCGAATGGCCTACTCCTGCACCTATTTTCTATGTTTCTAAATGAATGAATGATCAGGGGACCGGTCCATTGTGGGCTGTGGGCTATCCCTCCTGTCACGTGGCGGGCAGAACAACACGCATTAGCGGTAGGCCGAAGGCTTATTGTAGTGCTGGGATTCCATGACCAGATTGATGAAAGCCTTTTAAAGAGTACAGCTCCGAAGAAATAGAATTGCTTTCCTGTTGTGTTGGTGGGGGTTGTTCTTTTTGTAGCACTGAAGTGTAAAACCACTGGAAACATTGCTTCTTTAATAGCATTTCTCATCAAGCTTGACAACAATTACAATGACGCATTTAGCGCCTTTACCTTGGACTGGCCCTTGAAAGAAGATGATGTGGCTGGATTGTATGTTCATTGAAGGCGGCTGGTGGTCCTTTCGAGAGCATTAAATATAAAAATAACTTAATTTGCTAGTTTTGAAACACAGGTCTTCTTGTTAAATCCCGCAGAGAAATTCATTTATGAGTTAGAAGATGATGAGAGATCTCAGCTGTTTAACTTTCATACTCACTTCACAGTTTTGTGGTCACTTAAAATAATGAAACCTGGGGAAATTCATTCTTAAATGGAACATCGTTGCTCGTTTTTGGTGTTGCTGTTTCTCATGATATTTTCTGTGGCTCCAGCAATGGCATTCATGCAAGCAAGGCCCTGTGTCTAGGAGCAAGGAGTGCAGGTTAGAAACATAGATACATAGAAAATAGGTGCAGGAGTAGGCCATTCGGCCCTTCGAGCCTGTACCGCCATTCAATATGATCATGGCTGATCATCCAAATCAATATCCCATACCTGCCTTCCCTCCATACCCCCTGATCCCTTTAGCCACAAGGTTAGAAGGAATGAGATAGAAACATAGAAACACAGAAAAAAAACAGATTATTTTTCACACAGAAAGTGGTAGGTGCAGGGAGTAGGCCATTTGGCCCTGGCCCTTCGAGGGGATCAGGGGGTATGGAGAGAAGGCAGATACTGAGTTGGATGATTCAATATGATCATGGCTCGAGGACCGAATCTACTCCTGCAAATTTCTATGTACCTATGTTCTATTGCTTTGGGCCTTCGAGCCAGCCATTCCATGATCATCTTTGTACCTTGTTTCCTTTCCCCCCATATCCTTATCCTTTAGCCCTAAATTTAACTCTATCTTGAAAACATCCAGTAAATTGACCTCCATTGCCTTCTGTGGCAGAGAATTCCACAGATTCACAAATCTCTGGGTGAAAATGTTTTTCGTCATCTCAGTCCCCTTATTCTTAAACTGTGTCCCCTGGTTCTGGACTCCCCCAACAAAGCGAACAATTTTCCTGCATCTAGCCTGTCCAGTCCTTTAAGAATTTTATATGTTTCTATGAAATCGCCTCTCACCCTTCTAAATCCCAGTGAATACAAGCCCAGTCGACCCATTATTTCAACCAGATGAATCCGGAGGGCAAGCTGTTCCCTACGGAGAAGCCAAATCAGAGTGCAAAGGCCAGAATTCACACAGCACTTCCATAGCTCCTTTACCCAAAACAGTCATCTCTCCATATTCACCAGAGATGCTGCCTGACATGCCAAGCCAATCCAGCATTTTATGTAGGCATGCAGGTGCAGCAGGCAGTGAAGAAAGCGAATGGTATGTTAGCATTCATAGCAAAAGATTTGAGTATAAGAGCAGGGGGGTTCTATTGCAGTTGTACAGGGTCTTGGTGAGACCACACCTGGAGTGATGCGTACAGTTTTGGTCCCCTAATCTGAGGAAAGACATTCTTGCCATAGAGGGAGAACAGAGAAGGTTCACCAGACTGATTCCTGGGATGTTAGGACTTTCATATGAAGAAAGACTGGATAAACTCGGCTTGTACTCGTTAGAATTTAGGTGATTGAGGGGGAATCTTATAGAAACTTACAAAATTCTTAAGGGGTTGGACAGGCTAGATGCAGGAAGATTGTTCCCGATGTTGGGGTAGTCCAGGACAAGGGGTCACAGCTTAAGGATAGAGGGAAATCTTTTAGGACCGAGATGAGAAAAACATTTTTCACACAGAGAGTGGTGAATCTGTGGAACTCTCTGCCACAGAAGGTAGTTGAGGCCAGTTCATTGGCTATATTTAAGAGGGAGTTAGATGTGGCCCTTGTGGCTAAAGGGATCAGGGGGTATGGAGAGAAGGCAGGTATGGGATACTGAGTTGGATGATCAGCCATGATCATATTGAATGGCGGTGCAGGCTCGATGGGCCGAATGGCCTACTCCTGCACCTATTTTCTATGTTTCTAAATGAATGAATGATATGCAAAAACGTAACGATGATCAGGGGACCGGTCCATTGCGGGCTGTGGGCTATCCCTCCTGTCACGTGGCGGGCAGAACAACACGCATTAGCGGTAGGCCGAAGGCTTATTGTTGTGCTGGGATTCCATGACTAAGACAGATTGATGAAAGCCTTTTACAGAGTACAGCTCCGAAGAAATAGAATTGCTTTGCTGTTGTGTTGATGTGGCTTGTTCTTTTTGTAGCACTGAAGTGTAAAACCACTGGAATCATTGCTTCTTTAATAGCATTTCTCATCAAGCTTGACAACAATTACAATGACGCATTTAGCGCCTTTACCTTGGACTGGCCCTTGAAAGAAGATGATGTGGCTGGATTGTATGTTCATTGAAGGCGGCTGGTGGTCCTTTCGAGAGCATTAAACATCAAAATAACAATTTGCTTGTGGTTAAAGGGATCAGGAGGTATGGAGAGAAGGCAGTTACAGAATACTGAGTTGGATGATCTGGCATGATCATACTGAATGGCGGTGCAGGCTAGAAGGGCCAAATGTCCTACTCCTGCACCTATTTTCTGTGTTTCTATGTCCTTTATTTTTGATTGCATAACAGCTCCACCCAACACCGCAAGTAATTGCAGAGGATTGTGGAAGCAACCCAGACCATCACAAAAACCAACATGCCTTCCATTGACTCTATCTACACCTCAGAGGTACAGAAGTGTGAAACGAACCAGATTCAGTGACAGTTTCTTCCCAGCTGTTGTCAGGCCACTGAACCAACCTACCAACAGGTAGCGAGTGGTCCTGAGCTACTTCATTTAAGATCCTCAGACCACGTTTAATCAGACTTTATTGGACTTTATCTTGCACTAAACGTTATTCCCTTCATCCTGTATCTGTAAACTCTGGGCTGCTCAATTCACCTGCACCTCCTCCAACCTCATCTATTGCATCCGCTGCTCTTGATGTCAGTTGCTCTACATTGGTGAGACCAAGCGTAGGCTTGGCGATCGTTTCGCAAAATAACCAACCTGATCTCCGAGCGGCTCAGCACTTCAACTTCCCCTCCCATTCCGAATCCGACCTTTCTGTCCTGGGCTTCCTCCATGGCCAGAGTGAGGACCACCATAATTTGGAGGAGCAGTTTGCACCCCAGCGGTATGAACATTGACTTCTTTAATTTCAGGTAGTCCTTACCTTCTCCTCCCCTTCCCAGCTCTCCCTCAGCCCTTTGGCTCTATCTCTTCATTTCTTCCCCCCACCCAGACGTCAGTCTGAAGAAGGGTTTAGACCTGAAATGTTGCCTATTTCCTTCGCTCCATAGATGCTGCCTCACCCGCTGAGTTTCTCCAGCATTTTTGTCTACCTTCAATCAATTGTAATCATGTCTAGTCTTTCCGCTGACTGGTTAGCATGCAACAAAAAGCTTTACACTGTACCTCAGTACACGTGACAATAAACGCAATGAACTAAACTAAACTAAACTAAAATAAACTAAATTAAACTATCTAACTATATTGTAATGAGGCCCAGATGAGATGATGCATTGGACTGTATGTGGGAATAGGAATTTGATGATTGCACGTCAAAGCTAAATGTGTAATTTTAATTGCAACTACATTTCACTTACAAATTGGTTCTGTGTATTGAAATAGGAATCAAGAGAAATTTTGTCTTGCAATGCACCACATGCTACTGTGCATACATGAAAGTGAAAGTGCATATCTATCTGAGTCGTGTGGCTTCTACCATAGAGACATAGTTAAAGAGTCATAAGGTCATAAGTGATAGGGGCAGAATTAGGCCATTCGGCCCATCAAGTTTACTCTGCCATTCAATCATGGCTGATCTGTCTTTCCCTCCGAACCCCATTCTCCTGACTTCCCCCCATAACCTCTGACACCCGTACTAATCAAGAATCTATCTATCTCGGCTTTAAAAATATCCACTGACTTGGCCACCTTAGCTTTGGCTGTGGCAAAGAATTCCACAGATTCACCACCCTCTGATTAAATACATTTCTCCTCATCTCCTTCCTAAAAGAATGTCCTGTAATTCTAAGGCTATGACCTCTAGTCCTGGACTCTCCCACTAGTGGAAACATCATCTCCACATCCACTATATCCAAGCCTTTCACTATTCCATACATTTCGATGAGGTTCACCTCCTGAGTCACACAGCATGGCAACAGGCCTTTCTGCCCAACTGAACTATGCTGACTAAGATACCCTATCAAAGTTAGTCCCATTTGCCTGCAATAGGCGGTCCCGTTGTCTTTGTGTTTTTTATGTTGTTTATTTTGTTTGGTTAGTCTAGTTTTTTGGTTTTAGTTTGTGTTTTGGGGGGGGGGGGGTTGAAACGGGGTTTGCAGTCTCTCCCTGCGGGGGAATACGACCTTTTTGTCGTATTCCCCTTCTCTGCCTCCGTCTGTGCTGAGGCCTAATGGAGCTGACGACCTCGAGGCTCCGGAGGCAGAGCACCGTCAGGACTTGCCCTGAGCTCGCTCCCGTGAGGGTGGTCCGGCTCAGGGCTGGAAGAGGTTGGGACGCTCCCGTGAGGACAGCCAGCCCGAGGGTGGAACGAGGCTCCCATCAGAGCGGCCAAGCTCGGGAAGATGCGGCGCTGGCAGCCCGAGGGAGGTTCGGCGCCCATGTCGGGGTGGCCCAGCCTGGGGAAGAAAGCGACGCCCAAGTCGGGGCGGCCCGGTCCGGGGGAGAAGCGACGCCCAAGTCGGGGCGGCCCGGTCCGGGGGAGGTTCGGCGCCCAAGTCGGGGCGGCCCAGCCCGAGGCTGAAGACGGCGCAGTACTCACGTGAGGGTGGCTGGGACGGTGTTCTGGCGGCGGTGGCCTGAGTCCGGGGTTCAGCCGCGGGCCAGCAGCTGCTTCTGCAGGACTGGTGGGCAGCAGCTTCAACCACCCCGGGCCGCGGTGTTTGAGCCGCGGGACTGTTCTTAACATCGCCCGGTGGGGTGGGGGGGGGGGGGGGGGGGGGGGGGGGGGGGGGGGGGGGTATCGCCCCAGCGCAGAGGGAGAAGAGGAGGGAAGAGACTGCAGACCTAAGACTTTTGCCTCCATCACAGTGAGGAGATGCTGGGTGGACTCACTGTGGTGGAGGATGTTAATATGTGTTTATTGTTGTTTTATTGTATGGTATTATATGTATGACTGCTGCAATTTCGTTCAGACTTCGGTCTGAATGACAATAAAAAGGCTATCTATCTATCTATCTATCTATCTATCTATCTATCTATCTATCTATCTATCTATCTATCTATCTATCTATCTATCTATCTATCTATCTATCTATCTCCAAACCTTTCCCCATGTAATTGTACAAATATATTTTAATAGTTGTTATTGTACCTGCCTCGACTACTTCCTTTTGGCTTTAGGCTTTGGAGATACAGCGCGGAAATAGACCCATCGGCCCACCAAGTGTATGCCGACTAGCAGTAGCATTATCCTACACACACTAGGGACAATATACAAACATTCACCCGCCAATTAACCTACAAACCTGTACGTCCTTGGAGTGTGGGAGAAAACCAGAGCACCCAGAGAAAACCCACGTGGGTCACAGGGAGAACATACAAACTCTGTACCGACAGCACCTGTGGTTGGAATTGAACCCGGATCTCTGGCGTTGTAAGGCAGCAACTCTACTGCCACTGTGCTGCCCCAAGCTCCTCTGGAAGCTCGTTCTATATACCTATGTGAAATAATATTCCCTCGGGTAACTATCAAATCTTTCCCCTCTCACCTTAAACCCGTGCCCTCTAGTTCTTAATCCCCCTTCCCTGGATAAAATACTGAGTGCATTCATCCCATTTATTCCATTCATGATTTCATATATATCTACAAAGGAACCCCTCAGCCTCCTAAGCTCCAAGGAAACGTGCAGCTACAGCACTGAAAGCAAGCAAGCAGGTACAGCAGGCAGTGGAGAAAGCGAATGGCATGTTGGCTTTCATAACAAGATGAGTTGAGTATAGGAGCAAAGAGGTCCTTGTGCAGTTGTACAGAGCCCTAGTGAGACCACACCTGGAATATTGCGTGCAGTTTTGGTCTTCAAATTTGAGGAAGTACATTCTTGCTATTGAGGGAGTGCTGCGTAGGTTCACGAGAATTCTCGGGATGGCGGGACTGTCGTATGTTGAAAGAATGGAGCGACTGGGCTTGTATACTCTGGAATTTAGAAGGATGAGAGGGAATCTTATTGAAATATATAAGATTATTAAGGGATTGGACACGCTAGAGGCAGGAAACATGTTCCTGATGTTAAGGGAGTCGAGAACCAGGGGACACAGTTCAAGAATAAGGGATTGGTCATTTAGAACGGAGATGACAAAAAACTTTTTCACCCAGAGAGTTGTGAATCTGTGGAATTCTCTGCCTCAGAAGGCAATGGGGGGCAATTCTCTGGATGCTTTCAAGAGAGAGTTAGAGACAGCTCTTAAAGATAGCAGAGTCAAGGGATATGAGGAGAAGGCAGTAACAGGGTACTGATTGTGGATGATCAGCCATGATCACAGTGAATGGTGGTGCTGGCTCAAAGGGCCTACTCCTGCACCTATTGTTTATTATCTATTGAGTAAAGAGCTAGCCTGCCCAACATCTTCCTGAAGCTAAGGCCCTTGATGTGTGGCAACGTAAAGGGCCTGTCCCACGAGCATGCGACTCCATGCGGCAAGCGCAACCTAACGTGGTCGCTTGAGCCGTACGGCCTCGCGGGGACGGTCCTACTTCGATCGCTGGAGCCGTAAGGAGTTGTGCGAAGCTGGTCCCGACATCGCGCGGGGCTCTGAAAAACTGACCGTTTTCAAAAATTAAGCGAGGCAACGGCCTGCCGGCCCGCAGCCACCTCGATGCCGTACGTCACGCGCGAACTTCCCGCGGACTTCGCTCGAACTTCATGTCACGCACTCGACCTCCGCGCGGCCCCCGCTTCTGGTTTGGTCGCGCTTGCCGCATGGAGTCGCATGCTCGTGGGACAGGCCCTTTAGGATCTCAGGGGTTATGGGAATGATAATGGAGTTGAGTGTGAAACTAGATCAGCCATGATTAAATTGTGACGTAGACAGAATGGGTAGAATAGCCTGATTCTGCTCCTTGAACTTATGAACATGAACATCCTTGTAAATCTCATAGGGCTAGCTCATTAGAGACCCTTGGACTATCTTTGATCGGACTTTACTGGCTTTACCTTGCACTAAACGTTACTCATGTTATTCCCTTTATCATGTTCCTGTACAGTGTGAATGGCTCGATTGTGTAATCATGCATCGTCCTGCCGCTGAATGGTTAGCATGCAGCAAAAGCTTTTCACTATACCTCGGTGCACGTGACAATAAACTAAACAAATACTAAATGTTTTATCTACTCCTTCCAGCTGAATGCTCTCTTTGTTATAGCAGACTGGCCAAAAACTGAACACAATAATCCTTTGAATAACAGGCTGTGGTAGATTTGGAAAACAAATCCATTGATACTTTGGAACAGGCGAACAAGTTATGACCATTTACCTCCTCAAGTCTTTTCCACCATTCATTGAAAGAATGGCTCATCTGTACAACAGATGGCAAAGTAATGGGCCTGAATTTAGCATGGAAATATCAGCGGTGGAAGTTATATTCTGTTTTTTCCTCATCATCCAACACTTCAGGAAAGGAATCCAAACCTGATGGTAATTCACCACCACTGCTTGGAACCACTGTTAAATGCCCATTACAGTAATTGCCCACTGCTTATTGCCAGTTGCAATAAGTACAGAAGTTCGAAAACGCACACTGTCCAGATTCAGGGACAGTTTCTTCCCAGCTGTTATCAGGCAACAGAACCATCCTCTCACTAGCTAGAGAGCAGTCCAGACCTCCATCTACTTCAGTGGAGACCTTCCAACTATCTTCATAAGTTCAAAAGGTTTCAGAGGTCTTTTATTGTCACATGTACCAATTGAGGCACAGCGATATGCGAATTGTCATACCGATCGCCATGCGAAAAAAAAGCAACAAGACACACAACTACATAAAAGTTAACATAAACATCCGCCACAGCGGATTCCCCACGTTCCCCACTGTGATGGAAGGTACAAAGTCCAATCTTCCTCTTTATTCTCCCGCGGTCGGGGCGATCGAAGGTCCCGCGTCGGGGCGATCGAAACTGCTGCGTCGGGGCGATCGAAACTGCCGCGTCGGGGCGATCGAAACTCCTGCGTCAGTGTGGTCGAAGCTCCCGTGGCTTGTAGCTCCCGAAGTCGGTCTCTGACCAGAGACCGCGAGCTCCGTGATGTTAAGTCTGCAAGCACCCATGGTTGAAACTCCATGGTCTATCCGGGCTCCTCGTTGTTGAAGACCCCCACATAAAACAAGCTAAAGAACACTAAAAACATACATTTAACACATACTATTAAAACTCTTAGAAGGAAGAGACTGTTGGCAAGGCAGCCATTGGTGGCGTTCATGTTATAGAAGCAGAATCAAGTCTACTCTGCTATTCGATCCTTGCTGATCTATCGTCCCCTCTCAATGGCATTACCCTGCCTTCTTCTCATAACGTCCAAACTCCGTACAGATTGCTCCGTACCACTGCTTTTACTCAGCGGCGGTGGAAAGCATCTTGTCCGGAAATATTATAATCTGTGCTCTGCCCAGGATAAGAAGGCTCTGCAGAGAGTAGTGCGTTCGGCTGAACGCACTATGGGAACTTCACTCGCCCCCCTGCAGGAACTATACATCAGGAGGTGCAACTCCAGAGCCAATAAAATCATGAGAGGTCCCTTCCACCCCTGCAACGGACTGTTCCAGATGCTATGGTCAGGCAAACGCCTCCGTTGCCATGCTGTGAGAACGGGGAGGTTGAGAAGGAGTTTCTTCCCAGAGGTCATTAGGAATGTAAACTCTCACCAGGGACTAACTTTACTGTATCACGCCACTGCTTTTTAAATGGCTGGGTTTTTTTTGTTTTTTTTCCCTTTTTCCTTCCACCCACAATATTTAATATGTAAAAGAATATGTGATTCTGTTCCATTCTGTTTGTAGTTTGTTTGTTTGTTTTTTTGCACAAAGTCCGCGAGCATTGCCACTTTTCATTTCACTGCACATCTCGTATAGGTACGTGACGAATAAACTTGACTTGACGAGATTGCACTCAGAGTCAGGATCGAACCAGGTTTCTAGTGCTGTAAAGCAGCAACACTACTGCTGGACCTCTGTGGCACCCCATGTCTTTTAAATGTCTTTTAAGATCAGAAGTGGCAGTTAGATAAGTACAAGGATATGAAGGAGATGGAGGGATATGGATCATGTGTAGGAAGATGAGATCTGTTTACCTTGGGACCATGTTCAATATGGACATTCTCTGGTGAGGAGCCTGTTTCTGTCTTGTGCTGCTCTATGATGCAATCAAACCGCTAGCCATACCTCATAATCAGGTATTAAATCAGGATTTGACAAGGGATTAGTTTCCTTTAGTCTAGTTTATTATCATCACATGTACCGAGGTACAGTGAAACGTTTTTGTTGCGTGTTATCTGGTCAAAGAAAATACATTAGGCTTGATTATACATGACTGCAATCAAGCCATCCACAGTGTATGGATAAGGGTAAAAGGTACAACATCCAGTGCCAGATAAAGTCCAATTAAAGATAGTTTAAAGATCTCCAGTGAGTAGGTGGGAGGTCAGGACTGCTCTCGAACTGGTGAGAGGATGGGTGACGTTTCGGGTCGCGACCCTTCTTCAGCTCATTCCTTCTCTCCGGAGATGCTCCCTGTCCCGCCGAGTTACTCCAGCATTTTGTGTCTATCTTCGATTTAAACCAGCATCTGCAGTTCCTTCCGGCAAACTGGTGAGAGGACGGTTCTGTAGCCTGGTAACAGCTGGGAAGAAACTGTCCCTGAACCTGCGAGTGGTGCGTTTTCAAACTTCTGCACCTCTTGCCTGATGGAAGAGGGGAGCAGAGTGAGTGAGACATGTCCCTTGATTATGCCGCGGCAACGTGAAGAGTAGTCGAGGAGATTATTTTCACATGTGCTTCCATTTTGTGTTTTAACTCACGACTGTTTTATTTCTTTGACTCTTCGAAGGTGCTGGTGGATGGTCGCCTTTGGAGTCTAACAAGCACCAGTGGCTGCAGATAGATCTGGGGGAGAGAACGGAGATGACTGCTATTGCCACCAAGGCCGCTATGGAAGCTCAGACTGGGTGACGCGCTACCTGCTGATGTTCAGTGATACGGGCAGGAACTGGAAGCAGTATCGTCAGGAAGACAGCATTTGGGTAGGAAGCTTGATTAAATAACGTAACTTGTTTAATAAATACCGATCGATTGAAAAGCGATATTGAAAATATCGATCATTGAAAAGCAAATCGAATATCAACGTTAACACTTTTTAATTGCAGTGTAGCGGCACCTAATGGTGGGGCTGGGAAGTCAGAACCCTCGTCGTTGGTCGGCACGGTCACGTGACCGCGGTTGTTCGTTCGCGGGCTTTTAGCCGTTTATCAGCGCTCCTGCCAACGACAGGAGCAGTGTTTTGTCAGCTCAACTAGGCACGCGGTTTTCACGAGTTTTAATTTAGTTTTTCTGGTAAATATAAACGATTTCACTCAACCTGCCTGGTCTCGCTTCAACAGGCATCTCACATTTTATGCAAGGGGTTTGCATTGTTGAAAAGCTGCACGCAATTCAAAAACTCACAATTACACATTAAACAAGTCAATGGGTGTATTTAAGGCAGTGATGGATAGAGTATTGATTAGTGCGGGTGTCAGGGGTTATGGGAAGAATGCAGGGGAATGGGGTTGGGAGGGAGAGATAGATCAGCCATGATTGAATGGCGGAGTGCACTTGATGGGCTGAATGGCCTAATTCTGCTCCTATCACTCATGATCTTATGAAACATATATACGCTCTTCTCCTTGTCGAGTCCACACACAAGATTAGAAGTTGTTCAGCCAGAGCTGGACACACTTCTCGGCGTCTGCATACAACGGTGTCTGTCTTGTGCTTCTTGTGCATGGAGGTGGAAAGATTAGTGAACGATGTAGGGCTGGGATGTGAACATTCTTTACTTGACCCCATATATACGGTTATTCTGCCAGGTGTAAATTTGAGCACGATATTTAAAAAAATACGAGCGCTTCAATCAGGATTTTTGTATTAAATGAACAATCGTGTTATTCGAAAAATCCATAAATCAAATATGTGTCACACTTGTGGTACATGGACTTCTATTTATTTGTCTTTTGTTAAATATTTAGTCACTTTCTCACCTTCAACTTTCCTAAACCAAAACATTGAATGTGTTGCTGGCATCTATATTCTGGAGAGGTGGACAATATGACTTTGCCATAATTTCTCTCCATGGCTACCAACTTTCATGATACAATAGTATTTTGCACTAATATAACTTCTGCAGTCATTCCATCCGAAGGTTGTGTTACTACCCGCGGTCTAGGCATAAGCTCAGGGGCCACCGAGCCTTTGCGGTTGCAGCTCCTAGACTGTGGAACAGCATCCCTCTTCCCATCAGAACTGCCCCCTTCATCGACTCCCTTAAGTCGAGATTAAAAACCCATCTGTACTCCCAAGCCTTTCTTGACGTCCTCTGAGCGAGGGCTATATGTATGTAGTTTGTTTGTTACACTATTCTTATACAAATGTAAAACACTTTTGCCAACGAGAGTTGTTTTTTAAATGTGCTATATAAATAAATGTGACTTGATTTGACTTGACTTAAAAAAAATGTTAAATCATATCCTATTGTAATTTTTAATAATAATAATAATAATAATAATAATAATAATAATAATAATAATAATAATAATATGTAGGCCCCCCACGGTCATGACTGACCATGGGTGATGCATCCTAGTCGGATGCAAGCCTGGGCGATGTCATATGGAGGACAGGCTGTTGCCCATGCAGCACGTCCACTCTCTCCACGTCGCTGATCGATCCAAAGAAACAGCAGGGCCGTTACAGTTTGGCACCAGCGCCATCGCAGGATCTGCTAGAGCGAGGTTGTGGACAATGACGAACTGCCTTAGGGGCTCCAACTCCGGATTCTCTTGAAGTTTACTCCTGGAGCCTTTTCCATGAGTGGATATGGCCACAAGGCAGTGGAGGTTTTAAATCAGTTTCCCCTCTCCTATAATAATAATTTGAATAATAACAATATATCTTTATTGTCATTGTAGAAGAACAACGAGATTAAGATTGCAAACACCATATCGATGCCATAAAATAAATAAATAATGTAAAAGTACAAATAGGTCCATGTACACTGAGGTTAAAAATTACAGCAGCTGTGACAAAGTACTTATGATCTCTGTACTGTCTCGGGACTGTACACTGACATTGACAATGACAATTAAAGTTGAATCTGAATCTGAATACAGAGACATTATATATCATAACAAGTACTTTCATTAGTATACATACAGAGACCATCGAGATGTGTACTGCAGACTCCAAAATGTAAGTTAAATCTAATAAACAGCAAGGCTGCCCGCATGCCACAAAGTGGTGGTTGTGTGGACATGGATTATAGATTATGAATCAGGTCATCAGCAGCAAAACCAGACATGGGTCAAATCAGTAATACTGTTGAAGGTACACAAAAATGCTGGAGAAACTCAGCGGGTGCAGCAGCATCTATGGAGTGAAGGAAATAGGCAACGTTTCGGGCCGAAACCCTTCTTCAGACTGATGGAGGGGGGGGGGGCGTGGAGAATACTGTTGAGATTGGTCAGTTGTACCAGTTGATTATTGGGGCGAAGACAGATTATGGGGGGGGGGGGGGGGGGGGGGGGGGCGCTTAGCCGACTGATTCAGTGCAGTTGTAGCTCAAGGAAAACATTTCTTATAACGTCTGCCAGATGGAGGAAGTTCCAACAGACAGTGACATGGGTGCGTGTGGAGTCCTTACAGATGCTGATGGCTTTTCTGAGGCAGCGTGTGTTGTAGATGCCCTCCAGGGCTGGGAGCTGTATCCCAATGATCTTCTGTGCTCTGGAGACGACCCGCTGAAGAGGTCTCCTATCCGCTGCTGTGCAACTGAGATACCACACTGAGATGCAGTATGTAGGGATGCTCTCTGTGGTGCAGCGGTAGAAAGTCACCAGCATCTGTTGGGGCAGACCAGCTTTTTTCAGCATCTTCAGGAAAAACAGCCGTTGCTGTGCTTTCTTGACCAGTGCCGTGGTGTTGGGAATTGAAGAATACAGTTGAACAGAGGGATCTGGGAATAACCGTGCATAGTTCCTTGAAGGTGTAATCTCATATAGATAGGGTGGTAAAGAAAGCTTTTGGTATGCTAGCCTTTATAAATCAGAGCATTGAGTATAGAAGCTGGGATGTAATGTTAAAATTGTACAAGGCATTGGTGAGACCAAATCTGGAGTATGGTGTACATTTTTGGTCGCCCAATTATAGGAAGGATGTCAACAAAATAGAGAGAGTACAGAGGAGATTTACTAGAATGTTGCCTGGGTTTCAACAACTAAGTTACAGAGATAGGTTGAATAAGTTAGGTCTTTATTCTCTGGAGCGCAGAAGGTTAAGGGGGGACTTGATAGAGGTCTTTAAAATGATGAGAGGGATAGACAGAGTTGATGTGGACAAGCTTTTCCCTTTGAGAATAGGGAGGATTCAAACAAGAGGACATGACTTCAGAATTAAGGGACAGAAGTTTAGGGGTAATATGAGGGGGAACTTCTTTACTCAGAGAGTGGTAGCTGTGTGGAATGAGCTCCCAGTGGAAGTGGTGGCGGCAGGTTCATTGGTATCATTGAAAAATAAATTGGATAGGCATATGGATGAGAAGGGAATGGAGGGTTATGGTATGAGTGCGGGCAGGTGGGACTAAGGGGGAAAATAAATTTGTTCGGCACGGACTTGTACGGCCGAGATGGCCTGTTTCCGTGCTGTAATTGTTATATGGTTATATGGTTACATGGTTGCTGGACCACGTGAGGTCCTCTGAAATGTGTGTGCCCAGAAACCTGAAGCTGGACACTCTCTCCACTCAGTCCCCATTGATAAAGAATGGAGCATACTCATCACCCTGTGACCTTCTAAAGTTGATGATAACGTTAATTCCTTGAATTGTTTCTTTCTGCTACGATTTCAAATTGATGCTCTTGGTGATTAGTTTGGTTTAGAGATACAGCGCAGAAGCGGGCCCTTCGGCCCACCGTGTCCGCACCGACCAGCGATCCACGCACACTAGCGCCATCCTTCACACACTAGCAGCAATTTACACTTACACCGAGCCAATTAACTTGCAAGCCTGCACGTCTTTGGAGTGTGGGACGAAAGCGAAGAACGGAGACGAGGAAACACGTTTTCTCAGAGAGTTGTGAGTCTGTGGAATTCTCTGCCTCAGAGGGCGGTGGAGGCAGGTTCTCTGGATGCTTTCAAGAGAGAACTAGATAGGGCTCATAAATAGTGGAGTCAGGGGATATGGGGAGAAGGCAGGAACGGGGTACTGATTGGGGATGATCAGCCAAGATCACATTGAATGGCGGTGCTGGCTCGAAGGACCAAATGGCCTACTCCTGCACCTATTGTCTATCTTGGGGAAAACCCACGCAGGTCACGGGAAGAACGTACAAACAGTACAGAAAAGGACCCGTAGTCGGGATCGGGACCGGGTCTCCGGTGCTGCGAGTGCTGTAAGGCAGCAACTCTACCGGTGAGCCACCGTGCCGCCCCTAGTTGTGAATTAGTGGGTTCAAGTTGAGATTTTATTCTGAGTACAAATGTCTTGAAGTTTATCCCTGATCAATGGTGCTAAACAGCTTATGTTTTTATAAACATTGATGGTAGAGCAACAGATAATTCACCAGGGGGCTGGATTAATCTGTCAGAGTCCCCAGTTCAAATCTCACTATGCCAGCTGTGAATTTAAATTTGGTTACCTAATACATTTGGGAAAAAAGTAACAACGGATTGATGATCACAATATCTAGAGTAGATTGGTGTTAAAACCAGTTTGGGAGAGGAAATGTCCTCCTCTAATGCCCTTCAGGAGAAGAATCAACTATCTTTAACTGGTCTGATTTACATTGGCATCTTGACTTCCACACATAGACTGGGAAACACATTCTGTAAATGGGCTGGATAGTTTGGAGTTTGTAAAATGTGTGCAGGATAGTTTTTGCAGCAATACATAGAGGTACCTACTAGAGAAGGGGCAGTGCTGGACCTCCTGTTAGGAAATGAGACAGGTCAGGTGGCGGAGGTATGCGTTGGGGAGCACTTCGGGTCCAGTGATCACAATACCATTAGTTTCAATATCATTATGGAGAGGGTCAGAACTGGACCTGGGTTGAGATTTTTGATTGGAGAAAGGCTAACTTTGATGAGATGCGAAAGGATTTAAAAGGAGTGAATTGGGACATTTTGTTTTATGGGAAGGATGTAGAAGAGAAATGGACATTTAAAGGTGAAATTTTAAGAGTACAGAATCTTTATGTCCTGGTTCAGTTGAAAGGAAATAGTAAAAATTGGAAAGAGCCCTGGTTTTCAAGGGAAATTGGACACGGTTTGGAAAAAGAGAGAGATCTACAATAATTATAGGCAGCATGGAGTAAATGAGGTGCTTGAGGAGTATAAAGAATGTAAAAAGAATCTTAAGAAAGAAATTAGAAAAACTAAAAGAAGATATTGGCAAGTAAGGTGAAAGTAAATCCAAAGGGCTTCTACAGCTATATTAATAGCAAAAGGATAACGAGGGATAAAATTAGTCCATTAGAGAGACATTGTGAACAGCTATCTGCAGAGCCAAAAGAGATGGGGGAGATATTGAACAATTTCTTTTCTTCGGTATTCACCAAGGAGAAGGATATTGAATTATGTGAGGTAAGGGAAACAAGTAGAGTAGCTATGGAAACTATGAGATTCAAAGAAGAAGAAATACTGACACTTTTGAAAAATATAAAAGTGGATAAGTCTCCAGGTCCTGACAGGATATTCCGTAGGACATTGAGGGAAGTTAGTGTAGAAATAGCAGGGCCTATGACAGAAATAGTTCAAATGTCATTAGAAACGGGAATAGTGCCAGAGGATTGGCGTACAGCGCATGTTGTTCCATTGTTTAAAAATTGTTCTAAGAGTAAACCTAGCAATTATAGACTTGTTAGTTTGATTTCAGTGGTGGGCAAATTAATGAAAAGGATACTTAGAGATATTATAGATCATTGGCGTCTCACTACCCTCGGTACAAGAACTGTTCCAGAGCCGCTGCCTGAAAAAAGCACTGAGCATAGCAAAGGACAGACTGCACCCACTCCACACACATCTAGATCTCCTGCCATCAGGCAAGAGATACCGCAGCATCAAAGCCCGGACAACCAGACTGCTAAACAGCTTCCTTCCACAGGCTGTGATGGTGCTAAACAGTCACTTCACCTGATTCTGCACTGACAATTTAATAACTGGCACTGAGTAATAACTCTGGCACTGGCTCAGGCCACTTAAATCAGATGCCCTGGACATTTTATGACTGTTTTTTTTTTCTACTTGTATTTTAATGTTGCTGTTTTTACCTGCACATTTGTTAAACTATTCGTACTGTTTTTTATCAGGAACTGGATTGTTTTTATTTATGCGTGAAATGTTTAAGTTTTTATGTGCGATGCTCCGGTATTCCCTGAGAAACGTCTTCTCATTTTGTACTGTACAATTGTTGCTTTGCATGATGACAATAAAAGGATAATAATGATAAGCATCTGGATAAACAGGGTCTGATTAGGAACAGTCAACATGGATTTGTGCCTGGAAGGTCATGTTTGACTATTCTTCTTAAAATTTTTGAAGAGCTTACCAAGGAAATTGATGAGGGTAAAGCAGTGGATGTTGTATATATGGACTTCAGTAAGGCCTTTGATAAGGTTCCTCATGGAAGGTTGGTTAAGAAGGTTCAATTGTTGGGTATTAATGCAGGAATAGCAAGATGGATTCAACAGTGGCTGAATGGGAGATGCCAGAGAGTAATGGTGGATGGCTTTTTGTCAGGTTGGAGGCCAGTGACTAGTGGGTTGTCTAAGGGATCTGTGTTGGGTCCACTGTTGTTTGTCATGTACATCAATGATCTGGATGATGGTGTGGTAAATTGGATTAATAAGTATGCAGATGATACTAAGATAGGTGGTGTTGTGGATAATAAAGTAGATTTCCAAAGTCTACAGAGAGATTTAGGCCATTTGGAAGAATCGGCAGAAAGATAGGAGATGGAGTTTAATGCTGATAAGTGTGAGGTGCTACATCTTGGCAGGACAAATCAAAATAGGACGTACATGGTAAATGGTAGCGAATTGAGGAATGCAGTTGAACAGAGAGATCTAGGAATAACTGTGCATAGTTCCTTGAAGGTGGAATCTCATTTAGATAGGGTGGTAAAGAAAGCTTTTGGTGTGCTAGCCTTCATAAATCAGAGCATTGAGTATAGCATTTGGGATGTAATATTAAAATTGTACAAGGCATTGGTGAGACCAATTCTGGAGTATGGTGTACAATTTTGTTCGCCCAATTATAGGAAGGATGTCAACAAAATAGAGAGAGTACAGAGGAGATTTACTAGAATGTTGCCTGGGTTTCAGCAACTAAGTTACAGAGAAAGTTTGAATAAGTTAGGTCTTTATTCTTTGGAGCGCAGAAGGTTAAGGGGGGACTTGATAGAGGTCTTTAAAATGATGAGAGGTATAGACAGAGTTGACGTGGATAAGCTTTTCCCATTGAGAGTAGGGAAGATTCAAACAAGAGGACATGACTTCAGAATTAACGGACAGAAGTTTAGGGGTAACATGAGGTGGAACTTCTTTACTCAGAGAGTGGTAGCTGTGTGGAATGAGCTTCCAGTGGAAGTGGTGGAGGCAGGTTCGATTTTATCATTTAAAAATAAATTGGATAGATTTATGGATGGGAAAGGAATGGAGGGTTATGGGCTGAGTGCAGGTAGATGGGACTAGGGGAAAATAAGTGTTCGGCATGGAATTGTAGGGACGAGATGGCCTGTTTCCGTGCTGTAATTGTTATATGGTTATTATATGGACTCTGCCAATGTGCTAGATTGTCTTTAATCACTGTGAGACGTTTGGCACCATTATCTCCGCAACAGACAATGGATGTTGGGCAGTAAATGCTGGCGGTTTGTAAAAACTAAATACATGTTAATAAATGGAACTGATGTAGAACACACAGCAGTCGTTAAATAATGTGTTTACCGGGACAAACTGAGGCTGGAATTTTAGCCGGGCATCCACAGGGAGTGTCTCCGTCCTCGCAGAACTGTGAGATGGTTAATGTTACATGCACACACACGTTATGACAGAGATATTCTTCTTTCTTGCCTTGAGTTCGAAAACAACGTGTGTATTTAAAGCTCATCATGATGGCACGGTGGCGCAGCGTTTGTGTTGCTACCTTAACAGTGCCGGAGACCCCGGGTTCGGTCCTGCTTACGGTTGCTGTCTGTATGGAGTTTGTGGGCGTTCTCCCTGTGACCGCGTGGGTTTTCTCTGGGTGCTCCGGTTTCCTCCCACACTGCAAAAACGTGCAGGTTTGCAGGTTAATTGGCTTCCGCGGTCTCCGGTGGGGGAGGCACCGTTTCAGGACTTACCTGGACTTTTTACCTTGTCTGCACATCAGGACACCCGCAGCGACGGCTGCGGTGGGTTGAGGTACCGACCGCGGGGGAAAATGGAGGAGGCCTGGCCAATTTTTGTGCCTTCCACCAAAGTGATGAATGCTGTGGTGGATGTTTGTGTTACATTTTTAGTGTGTTCTTGTGTGTTCTTTTTCATTGTACCGCTGCTGGCAAATTTATTTCACTTGACGAATGTGACGAATAAAACCGATTGTTGTTATAGATTGGTGTTTCTGCCAATTGTCCCTTGTGTGTGTGTGTAGGATAGTGCCAGTGCTGAGGGTGATCGCTGGTCAGTGTGGACTCGGTGGGCTGAAGGGCCTGTTTCCGTGCTGTATGTCTGAAGTCTGAAGACAGCGGGTAACGATCTAGACCTAATCCATAATTGCAAGGACAGATTTGCCTTTGGTTTCAATCAGAAGAGACTTACCGCAGTTGGAGAATTGCATTAAGCTATGACCCAAAATGATTCCAATTCAATTTACTATTCATTCGCCTCATTCTTTAATCCATGATGGGTTAATGCAAAATGGTATTTATTGGCTGTTGTTGTTTCTTCAAGGTGACCTTGAGGGATGACAAAGGGGTACCCTGTGTATCACGAAGACGTGTTGGATAATTGTCTGATACCTAATGGTGGGATGCCTAAAATAAACCTCACTGACATATAGCGCAGGAATAGTTATACTTCAAAAATCATTTATGTAAACAGTGATAGTTACTGTCTTGAATACTATTCTCTACCAAAGAAGACCAGCGATCTGGCACTTGCTCGACACTAGCACCATCCTACACACTAGGGATAATTTGCAGTTTACGGAAGCCAATTTACCTACAAACCCGCTGGTCTTTGGGATGTGGGAGGAAACCGGAGCACCCGGAGAATACTCACGTAGTCGCAGGGAGAACGTACAAACTCCGTACAGTACCCCTAGTTAGGATCAAACCCTGGTCTCTGGAAGAAACTCTACTGCTGTGCCACCTTTCTGCCCACATGGTGCCCACATCATTGATCCTAGATAGATTGGGAATGCCATTTGGGAAACTGGGCAGCATCTCCAGCCTCTGATGCTCTGTGTAACTGAACATGACTATTTAATTTCCCCACATTTATTGAACAGAAAATGTGAAGAATTTTCTTTCATCTTTTTAATGAATGGTGGCACAGTTTTAATACAACTAAGCTGGCACACTGGTCAGTGAGTTTCGCTTAGTTAAGTTTAGTATAGAGATACAGCGCGGAAACAGGCCTTTCGGCCCACCGAGTCCACGCCGACCAGCGATCCTCTCACACTAACACTATCCTACACACACTGGGGACAATTTAAAATGTTGCTACAATTTACAATTAGCCGACAAATCTGCTGCTCTTTGGAGTGTGGGAGGAAACCGGAGCTGCTGGAGAAAGCACATGCAGGTCACGGGGAGAATGTACAAACTCCGTACAGACAGCGCCCATGATCAGGATTGAACCGGTGTCTCTGGCGCTGTGAAGCAGCAACTCTAATGGTGCAAATCAGTAATGGTGATCATCAAGCGAGGTTGTGATGAAAATCCCATTATGTTCATTATTGTCCTTCTGCTGTCTTTACCAGACCAGTCATCGTGCGATCGATAACAATGTGGTTGACTCTTGATTGTCCTCGGAGATGGCTGAGAAACTCATTCAAGGGCACTTAGGGACAGTCAAGTTCTGTGTGTTTGAAAGGAAAATAAGAAGAAAAAAAACAATTCCTTCAAATTGGATGGGATTTAAAAAGCAAACTTGTATGAGTATCATGGGCTCATTCTTGGTATTTACTTCGAGCACAGCTAAACACTTTTACAACACCAGGACTTGCGCCAGTGTTTCAGATTCCAAGTACTTGCCAGAAAGTGCTCCATCACCAATTCTAATTAGCTTTTGCAGTTGACCTTTCATATCTGAGCCAGGATGTGCTGGCATCGGAGAGGGTCTAGAGGAGGATGAAGAGAATGATCACAGGAATGGTTGGGTTAACATACGATGAGCGTTTGCTGACACTGGGCCTGTACTCGCTGGAGTTTAGAAGGATGAGGGAGGACCTCATTGAAACTTACCGAATAGTGAAAGGCTTGGATAAAGCGGATGTGGAGAGGATGTTTCCACTAGTGGGAGAGTCTAGGACGAGAGGTCATAACCTCAGAATAATAGGACGTTCCTTTAGGAAGGAGATGAGGGGGAATTTCTTTAGTGAGACGGTGGTGAATCTGTGGAATTCACTGCTACAAAAGGCTGTGGAGGCCGTCAATGGATACCTTTAAGGCAGCGATAGACGAGTAAGGATATCAGGGGATATGGGGAGAAGGCATGAGAATGGGGTTGAGAGGGAGAGATAGATCAGCCATGATTGAATGGCAGAGTAGACTTGATGGACTGAATGGCCTAATTCTGCTTCCACAGAGCATTCTGCTCCAATGTAAAACCTTCCCAACCATGCAAGAGTTTATTCACTGGCAGAAACAGCAAAATCTTTTTGAATGCATTCTTTCCCTTTATCGAGGGTTAACCCGAAGATACAAGGTCAGAAATGTTAAGATTTGAACTGAATTGATGTGCAGATGAACGAAAATTTGAAAGTGAGATGAAGTTGATATGAATGAGAATGAAGGCGAAAAGCATTGAATACTAAATAAGAGCATTAGCAGGCAGAGACTGTTGAACTATTCATTAATATAATAATATAATACCTTGACCTGAAATTCAATCTCTTGATTTATCTCCATTAAATCGCTTAATTCACAAGTTCACAAGTTATAGGAGTAGAATTAGGCCATTCGGCCCATCATTCCGCCACTCAACCATGGCTGATCTCTGCCTCCTAATCCCATTTTCCTGCCTTCCACCCATAACCCTTGACACCCGTTCCAATCAGGAATTTGGCTATCTCTGCCTTAAATGTATCCACTGACTTGGCCTCCACTGCCATCTGTGGCAATGAGTTCCACAGATTTAACTACCCTCTGACGAAAGAAGTTTCTCCTCACCTCCTTCCTAAAAGAGCGCTCTATAATTCTGGGGCTATGACCTCTGGTCCTAGGCTCTCCCATCAGTGGAAACATCCTTTCCACACCCACTCCATCTATGCCTTTCATTATTCTGTAAGTTTCAATGAGGTCTTCCCTCAACCTTCTAAACGCCAGTGAGTACAGGCCCAGTGCTGTTAAACGCTCATCATATGCTCAAAATGGTAATATCCAAAACAGGTCAAGCTGAGTCTTGTGGTCACAGCCCACTGATGGAGAGGGTTCGGAAGGTTTGCATTCCCTGATGGAAGAACTATTTTTTTAGGTCAGTCCCCAATGGTTAATTATGTCCCCTTCTACCTACCCTAGGCAATTACTGGTGCCACTATTGCTGAGTCCTCCAACATCTTGAAGCTCCTTGAAGTACCTCGGACTAGAAGCCCCATTCTCCTGCCTTCTCCCCATAACCTCTGACACCTGTACTAATCAAGAATCTATCAATCCCTGCCTTAAAAACATCCACTGGTCAAGAATTCTACAGATTCACCACCCTGATATCTTGAACCAGAGCGTTGAGTATAGAAGGTCATGCTGCAGTTATATCTGATTCTCAATTTGAATTGGAGTCCACTTGAATTGGAATTCACACACTTGAATATGAATTTCATTTATATTTAGTTTAGTTTATTATTGTCACTTGAGGTACAGGATAAAGGTTTAGTATTAGTTTTAGTTTTAGAGATACAGCACGGAAACAGACCCTTTGGTTCACCGGGTCCGCGTCGACCAGCGATCCCCACACATTAACACTATCCTAATCCCACTAGGGACAATTTTTACATTTACCAAGCCAATTAACCTACAAAACTGTACGTCTTTGGAATGTGGGAGGAAAACGAAGATCTCGGAGAAAACCCACGCAGGTCACTGGGAGAACGTAAAAACTCCGTACCGACAGCACCCGTAATTGGGATCGAACCCGTGTCTGCATTCGCTGTAATGCCCCTGTCCCACTTGGGAGACCTAAACAGCAACCTCTGATGACCTTGCCCGCCTCCCAAAAGAAAAAATCAAGGTCGAGGTGACCTGCAACCTCCTACCACCTCCCACGCATATGATGAAAACCTTCCTCGACTATGAAGAAAACCGGCTTTGAATAGACTTGCGACAAAAAAATTCTCGATTTTTAAAACGGCAACCTATTTTTAGTCAAGGCCGGTTTTAATCATGATGAAAAAATAGCAGCAACCCAGATGAAGCCTCGACCACCGCGGAAACCACTTTCGACCATTAGGGAGAGTGACCAAAACCTCCAGTGACCTCATGGAAACCTTGGGTGGCGGGCAAGGTCACCAGAGGTTGCTGTTTAGGTCTCCTAAGTGGGACAGGGGCTTAAGGCAGCAGCTCTACTGCTGCGCCACCGTGACTGTGAAAAGATAAAATCCACTGAAGGAGAGTTTGAAAGTATCCAATAAGGTTGCTGGGAGGTGAGTAGGAAGGAAGTGCAGATGCTGATTTAAACCAAAGATAGACACAAAGAGCTGGACTCAGCCGACAGGCAGCATCTCTGGAGAGAAGGAATGGGTGACGTTTCAGGTCTAGACCCTTCTTTAGGAATGCTACAACATTTTGAGATTTAAAAATCAAGTCTGTAATTTGTCCCATCAGATAGAGCATAAAAATAACTTTAATTTGATACCTAATTCACTTTCATATCTTCAGTATTAAAAAAGTCATGGTCATTTTCATACTCGGAAATTACCATCTTGTTCCCTATTGCTTTTCCATTGTCTTAACACAAAATCGGGGACAGTCAAAAGCCCATAATTAGTTAGTTACCTAATTGTAGCTAATTACAAAATTGACCGTTGTGACGGAAATAGTCATAAACACCCAGACTGCCTTGAAAATTCAAAAATGTGATATTCCCAAGATCAGAACTTTAATATTATTGAATCATATGCTGTAAGTCCGTAACAGACAGGTCAAGTAATTACAATTTCTGGCAAAAGACCAAGTCTTTATGGAGAAGATCAGTTGCTAGCTGGTACATTGGCATATCATAATCAGTAGCATCATTATACTCCTTAGATAGTAACCAATAAGCAACTCTGTACACCTTGTTTTTCCTCAACTTTTCAATTTTGGCATTGTAAACTACAAGTTTTTGCTCTTCAAACCACGCATGACATGCCTTTCAGCCCATTACTTTCCCATTAAGAATGTCCTGTAGATCATCACATTTGGTGTAATCCAAATTTGGATAATCTCTGCAAATGCTGTCTAAGTCAGTCTCTTTGGATTGACAATTTTACATTTCTTCTTCTGTTTAAAATGTAAAGAACAGCATTAACAGAAACAAGATATTATTTGCAGTTTTAGAAAAAAAGCTAGAAATAATAGTTAAACGCTAAAACAAATAGTAAATACCCAACAAAAATTCATATTCATCAGTTTCATCAAATCAATTAAACTAATCTAAATTACTAGATCTAAACATCTATCCATTTCTTAAGAAAAGGCTACAATTTTTAAATAGCCTAAGTATCCTAATAACAAATAACAAACTGATCCCATTCACACGAGAATTCACAATATAACATGATTTTTAAATCTCACTTTGTCATGAATTTATATGCCAAATGGAAGGAATTTAATTTTTAATTCCCATAAATTAATCCAGAAATATCCACTCCCAAGATAACCAAAATCATTATTTTTTTGCACAATACAACTGACTAAAACTTTACTGTGGATATTTAGTATGAAAATATTGATCATGGATAGACAACAATACAAAATATAGATGATTTAGATGTTCTTATGAAATGATTGTGCAAAAACTTAATGAATTTGATTATCTTGAGAGTGGATGTTTCTGGAATGTGATCGATTGGAATGTTGCCGTTGCCATAAATTTTAAGCCCATATCGGCAGGCAAGACATGGCCGATTCGTATGGGGGCCTATATAACATTTTTAGCATCATAAGTTTAAAATGAAGCTACACTAAAAAGCTAGATACTATGTTAAATAAATGACACACCTTTTGTTTTGTCCTGATATTGCGATCCGTGATGTTGAAAGTCACGTTTAACTTCAATGCAACGATTATATCGTCTGGCAAATTTTGTTTTAAAACCCGGGAAGGGAAGCTTGAACGATTTTTCTTCATCAGCTAGCAGCCCGAGGAAATCCCTCTCCGACAACCAATACAAACCTCCCCCCCCCCCAAAGCCTCCGTATTCGCACGCACAGGCGGTGGCAGATCTATAGCGCCGCTGATGGTAGGTTTTGTAACAACGCCAACTTCTGGTGGTAGATGGGAGGTCAGGACTGCTCCCTAGTTGGTAAAAGGACTGTTCAGTTGCACAATTAGCAGCTGGGAAGAAACTGTCCCTGATTTTGGACGTGGGCATTTTCAAATGTCTGTACCTCTTGCCTGATGGGAGGGGGGAGAAGAGTGAGTGACCGGGGTGAGACTGATCCTTGTTAATCTGCTGGCCTTGCCGAGGCAGAGTGAGGTATAATTGGAGTCATTTGAAGGGAGGTTGGTTTGTGTGATGGTCTGGGCTGCGTCCACAATTCCTTGCAATTTCTTGCTGTCTTGGGCGGAGCTGTTCCCAAACCTTGCTGTGATGCATCCCGATAGGATGATTTCTCTGACACATCTGTAGAAGTTGATGAGGGTTTGTTGAGTACATGTCGAACTTCCTAAGCCTTCTAAGGAAGTAGAAGTGTTGGTGTGTTTTCTTGGTCATTGCTTCGATCTAGAACGGTGCTGGCAGATATTCCTTTTTAATGGACTTTGGTAACATTTGACAAGTCTTCGGCATCAATAATAACCTTTGATTTTAACCAAAAAACTATTATTAATCCAAATTTATATTGCACATCTGCCATGGTTGTGTTTGGGCAGTTTACAGCCCAGTGGCATGAATATTGATTTTTCTAACTTCCAGTAACCCTTGCATCCACTCTCTTTCCGTCCCTCCCCCTCCCCCACCCAAGTCATTGTACTCATTTCACTGTTTTGGGCCGAAACGTTGCCTATTTCCTTCACTCCATAGATGCTGCCTCACCCGCTGAGTTTCTCCAGCATTTTTGTCTACCTTCAATAGAGGGGAGGTTGGTTTGTGTGATGATCTGGGCTGCATCCACAATTTGTTTCCTCCAGAGATCCTGCCTGTCCCGCTGAGTTACTCCAGCATTTTGTGTCTACCTATGGTTTAAACCAGCATCTGCAGTTCCTTCTAATGCATGGTTGCAATTGAAGTTGGTTGTCCAGATCGTTAATCCACTGTGTTACTGATCAATACATGAACAGCTGTGCAAACCATCTTACCGAACGTCAAGGTTGAAAAGCAAATTTGTTATTAATGGTTTTGGAGAAGAGAGCATAACACAGCAGGTAGTTTGAAAAGAAAGTTATTTTAAACTTATGACTTTAATTTCAGCTGAGTTTATTTTTGTTTAGCAAACTTCCTTATGCATTCATGTGAATTCCCATCTGGGAGTTTTTTTTTAATCAAGTCATTAACCATCCTTACTTTAAAACAAGCTCAGGGCTACACTAAGTGAGGCCAAGGGAAATTGACGAAAGCTTGTTAATCAGTTTGCGTAGGGTAAGGCATGGAGGAAATTAAAGCCATCCATTTCACAGCTCTGTGGGTAAAGAGCAGATCTATTGCTTTGCTTTGCCTGATGGTGTAAAGATTGCTGATGTTGGATGTGAAAGGATGCAAGAAGCAAGTTCACAAGTTACAGGAGTAGAATTAGGCCATTCGGCCCATCGAGTCTACTCCGCCGTCTCTCGCCTCCAAATCTCATTTTTCTGCCTTCCACCCATAACCCTTGACATCCGTCCTATTCAAAAATGTGTCTATCTCTGCCTTAAAGTATCCACTGACTTGGCCTCCACAGCCCTCTGTGGCAATGAGTTCCACACATTAACTACCCTCTGTCTAAAGAAGTTCCTCCTCACCTCTTTCCTAAAAGAGGGCCCCGTAATTCTGAGGCTGTGACCTCTGCTCCTAGACTCTCCCACCAGTGGAAACATCCTTTCCACATCCACTCTCTATGCCTTTCATTTTTTTGTAAGTTTCAATGAGGTCCCTCCTCAATCCAGCGAGTAGAGGCCCAGTGCCATCAAACGCTCATCATATGCTAAGCCCCTCCTTCCTGGGTTCATTCTTGTAAACCTCCTCTGGATCCTCTCCAGAGCCAGCATATCCTTCCTCAGATATAAGGCCCAAATTTGCTCACAGTACTCCAAATGCTGCCTGACCAGGGCCTTATAGAGCCTCAGCAAGTCCTGTTCAATAACTCACTGACCAACTGACCAGCGTGATGTATAAATGGAGTCAATAGAAGGGAGGTTGATTTGTGTGACATTCTGGGTTGCGTCCACAATTAGTTTTCTCCAAAGATGATGCCTGATGCGGTTGTCAGGGGTTATGGGGAGAAGGCAGGAGAATGGGGATAGGAGGGTGAGATAGATCAGTCATGATTGAATGGCGGAGTAGACTTGATGGGCCAAATGGCCTAATTCTGCTCCTATCACCTGTGCCCCCATAAGGACTTATGACCATGTTTAATCATTTCCTCTCTCTGACCATTCTGCCTCAACTCAGTGGCGCAGCGGTAGAGTTGCTGCCTTACAGCGCTTGCAGCACCAGAGACCCGAGTTCGATCCCGACTATGGGTGCTGTCTGCATGGAGTTTGTACGTTCTGACTGTGACCGCGTGGGTTTTCTCTGAGGATTTCCTCCCACGCTCCAAAGACGTAGTACATGTTTGTAGGTTAATTGACTAGGTATCAATGGAAACATTGTCCCTAGTGTGTGTAGGATAGTGTTAATGTGCGGGGATCGCAGGTCAGTTCAGACTCGGTGGGCCGAAAGGCCTGTTCCAGCGCTGTATCTCTAAACTTAACTAAACTGGAGAAAACCAATACTGATTCCGTCCAAGAGTCGTAGTGTATGACATCGGGGAATCAGGCCCATTGGGAAGACACATAGAGCCTCTTGCCCAGAGTAGGGAAATCAAGAACTGGAGGACATATAGTAGACAATAGACAATAGACAATAGACAATAAGTGCAGGAGTAGGCCATTCAGCTGGCACCGCCATTCAATGTGGTCATGGCTGATCAACCACAATCAGTACCCCGTTCCTGCCTTCTCCCCATATCCCTTGACTCTGCTATCTTTACAAGCTCTATCTAGCTCTCTCTTGAAAGCATCCAGAGAACCAGCCTCCACGGCCCTCTGAGGCAGAGAATTCCACAGACTCACAACTCTCTGTGTGAAAAAGTTTTTCCTTGTCTCCGTTGTAACTTGCTTATTCTTAAACTGTGACCCCTGGTTCTGGACTCCCTCAATGTCGGGAACATGTTTCCTGCTTCTAGCGTGTCCAAACCCTTAATAATCATAAATGTTTCAATAAGATACCCTCTCATCCTTCTAAATTCCAGAGTATTTAAGCCCAGCCACTCTATTCTATCCAAATATCCTACAGCAAGCAAGATAGATCACTCGACGAAAAAGACGTAGTATGGTCATGGGCAGATTCATGGGTAATTTTCGGCCCCATTTCCGTAACCGGCTTCCGTCTCCGCACCAAAGATCCCATAGGATACTAGTGCGGAGACGGAAGCCGGTTACGGAAACATCCTCGTAAAAATAAAAGTTATTTGGTAAAAATCTTCTCCTTATTTTCAGAATTTTAATTTATTAACACAAACTGTTCCCCCGCAACGTTGATTACACTGCGAGTTGGGTCGGGTCGGGTCGGGTTACGGAAATGGATGAAACAAAGGCCCACGTTCCGTTCCATTGCATACTACATGTCAGCCCATTGCATTTAGCAGGAGTGGTCTATCTTTCTCCGCTATAGGATCTTTGGTTCTATCAACATATGACAATCCTGCCATTCTGGGAAAGGTCTAAGGTTAGGCAGAGAAAGATTTAATAGGAAGCTTGAGGGGGAACTTTTTCACACAAAGGGTGGTGGGTGTATGGAATGTGGTGCGGGAGGAGGTAGTTGAGGCAGGGACTATCACAACTTTTAAGAAACAGGACCATGGGTAGGACAAGTTTAGAGGGATATATTGGTCAATTGCAGGCAGTTTGGACATGTTGGCCTGTGTGTGCAAGTTGGGTCGAAGGGCCTGTTTCCTCACTGTATGACTCTATGACACTATGGTTATGGGTTATGAGGAGAAGGCAAAAGAATGTGGTTTGGAGGGAGGGATAGATATTCCATGATTGAATGACGGAGTCGAATTGAAAGGCCGAATGGCCTAATTCTACTCCCATCACATGTTATGAAGTTATGGTGCTGCATCTCTCTCTCACACCCCGTCTAATTAATTGTTTTTATTGTAATTGGTAAATAGGCAGTAACACAGTAACTGAAAAATAATCGACTATTAATGACATCAAGCCTTTTGCAAATCTGAAATTAATTTTGTTTTAGTTCTTTCAAGGGACTTCAGAGCCTGGGGCAATCATGCCTCCACTTAATTGTGCTTGGGAGAACAATAATGAGTTATCACTGTTCCAGGACTCAACAAGATGACATGTTATCTTTCAAAAACTCTTTAGATTCTGGAGTAGTTCCTGAAGATTGGCGGGTAGCAAACGTAACCCCACTTTTTAAGAAGGGAGGGAGAGAGAAAATGGGGAATTACAGACCAGTTAGTCTAACATCGGGAGTGGGGAAACTGCTAGAGTCAGTTATTAAAGATGGGATAGCAGCACATTTGGAAAGTGGTGAAATCATTGGACAAAGTCAGCATGGATTTACGAAAGGTAAATCATGTCTGACGAATCTTATAGAATTTTTCGAGGATGTAACTAGTAACGTGGATAGGGGAGAACCAGTGGATGTGGTGTATCTGGACTTCCAGAAGGCTTTCGACAAGGTCCCACATAAGAGATTAGTATACAAACTTAAAGCACAAGGCATGGCTGGCAAACAGGAAGCAAAGAGTAGGAGTAAACGGGTCCTTTTCACAATGGCAGGCAGTGACTAGTGGGGTACCGCAAGGCCCAGTGCTGGGACCCCAGCTATTTACAATATATATTAATGATCTGGATGAGGGAATTGAAGGCAATATCTCCAAGTTTGCGGATGACACTAAGCTGGGGGGCAGTGTTAGCTGTGAGGAGGATGCTAGGAGACTGCAGGGTGACTTGGATAGACTGGGTGAGTGGGCAAATGTTTGGCAGATGCAGTATAATGTGGATAAATGAGAGGTTATCCATTTTGGTGGCAAAAACAGGAAAGCAGACTATTATCTAAATGGTGGACCCCACGATTGGGAAAGGGGGAGATGCAGCGAGACCTGGGTGTCATGGTACACCAGTCATTGAAGGTAGGCATGCAGGTGCAGCAGGCAGTAAAGAAAGCGAATGGTCCTAGTTAGCTTTCATTGCAAAAAGGATTTGAGGTATAGGAGCAGGGAGGTTCTACTGCAGTTGTACAAGGGTCTTGGTGAGACCACACCTGGAGTATTGCGTACAGTTTTGGCTCTCCAAATATGAGGCCAAAGGACAAATATTGCCATAGAGGGAGTGCAGAGACGGTTCACCAGACTGATTCCTGGGATGGTCAGGACTGTCTTATGAAGAAAGCTACGGGATAGATCTTGGTTTATACTCTCTAGAATTTGAGAGATTGAGAGGGGATCTTATAGAAATTACAACAATTCTAAGGGGTTTGGACACGGCTAGGATGCAGGAAAGATTGTTTCCACCGAGTTAGGGGAGTCAGGACAGGGTCAAGCAGTAAGGATAAGGGGAACTCCTTTAAAACCGAGATGAGAAGAACTTTTTTCACACAGAGAGTGGTGAATCTCTGGAACTCTATGCCCACAGAGGGTAGTGGAGGCCAGTTCATTGGGTATATTTAAGAGGGAGTTAGATGTGGCCCTTGCTGCTAAGGGGATCGGGGGTTATGCGATGAGAAGGC
>NC_073383.1:74858077-74968067 GCF_028641065.1 Leucoraja erinaceus | reverse complement strand
TCGCTGGTCGGCGCGAAGGGTCTGTTCCCGTGCTGTATCCCTAAACTAAACTTCTTCTTCCACGTGTCCGGCCATCTTCTATATCACGTCTTTCCGGTCGGTCAGTGACGGTTGACGGTCGGTGGTTGCAGAATTGGCTACTTCAGTCAGTCACTGTGGTACAGTTTCTGACGTCAGCATTGCCCGGAATGCGCCACGTGGAGGCTTCTGCTTGCATCCCTAAACTAAACTAAAAGGAATAGGTGACGTTTCGGATATTGGCAAGATGGCCAGCTCCATCCTTCATAAGCCAGTTCCTTCCGACGGAAAGTCGAAAGTGATAGGAGCAGATTTTGGCCCATCAAGTCTACTCTGCCATGGTTGAACTAACTCTCCCTCTCCTAGCCCCATTCTCCTGCCTTCTCCCCATAACCCCTTACCACCGCACTAATCAAGAATCTATCTATCTCTGCCTTAAAAATATCCGTTGACTTGGCTTCCACAGCCTTCCGTGGCAAAGAAGTCCACAGATTCACCACCTTCTGACGGAATAAATTCCTCCTCATCTCCTCCCTGAAGGAAGGTTTAAGACCTCTTGTCCCAGACTCTCCCACGAGTGGAAACATCCTCTCCACATCCATCATTTACAATATCAGCAACGGCCTTTGTAATTATGTGCAACGTTTGGCAGAGTAAAAAGCCTCAGTTTATAATAAAATGCTCTCAAGCAAAATTAAATTTGCAACCACACCGGGGGAGAAGCGAGCTTTACAGAGCTTCTCAAAGAAGGAAAAGCAGAAAGAGTATTGACAGGATTAGGGAAGGGATTCCTGAGCTTAGGAACGAGGAATCCAAAACTACTGCCACCAATGGTGAGCTGATTAAAACTGTGCATGGGCAAAGAACAAAGGAGAAGAACAAAATAAAGGAGGCTGAGAAATGTAACGTCCAGGTTCAGGAGCAGCTTCTTCTCCTGAGCCACCAGGCTATTAAACACGAAAACCTCAAAAAAGCTCTGAGCTACCGACTTAGAGGCATTGAATTTGTCTTTTTGCATCATTATTGTTTGTTTGTGTGATTTATGTGTATGTACAGTATGTATTTTTGTATGAGTATAGGTGTGTGTATATTGTATATATAATATATATATATATATATATATGATATATATGTTTTAGTTTAGGGATACAGCGCAGATACAGGCCCTTCGGCCCACTGAGTCTGTACTGACCAGCGATCCCCGCACATTAACACTATCCTAAACACTAGAGACAATTTACATTTATACCAAGCCAATTAACCTAGATACCTTCTTCTTCTTCTTTCGTGTTGCATGCACAGCCTAAAGTTGTTGGACAACTTGTCTATTTGATCTTCCGTTTGCGCACGTCGAGTTGATTGCATTAGTCGAAACAGGGCGGACCACGTGAAGGTTGCAATCTTCCACCCCACCTACATACCCGTACGTCTATGGAGTCTGGGAGAAAACTCACTCGGTCACGGGGAGAACGTGCAAACTCTATACAGACAGTCCCCGTAATCGGGGTCGAACCTGGGTCTCTGGTGCTGCAAGCGCTGTAAGGCAATAACTCTACCACTGTGCCACCGTGGCTGCCCTATATATACACACACGTGTATAGGAGCAAAGAGGTCCTTCTGCAATTGTACAGGGCCCTGGTGAGACCACACCTGGACTATCGTGTGCAGTTTTGGTCTCCAAATTGGAGAAAGGGCATTCTTGCTATTGAGGGAGTGCAGCGTCTGTTCACAAAGTTAATTCCCGAGATGGCGAGACTGTCATATGTTGAAAGAATGGAGCGGCTGGGCTTGGATACACTGGAATTTAGAAGGATGTTGGGGGATCTTATTGAAACATATATGCTTATTAAGGGATTGGACACGCAAGACGCAGGAAACATGTTCCCGACGTTGGGGGAGTCCAGAACCAGGGGCCACAGTTTAAGAATAAGGGGTTGGCCATTTAGAGCGGAGATGACAAAAACCTTTTTCACCCAGAGAGTTGTGAATCTGTGGAATTCTCTGCCTCACGGCAGTGGAGGCCAATTCTCTAGATGCTTTCAAGAGGGAGTTAGAGCTAAAGATAGCGGAGTCAGGGGATATGGGGAGAAGACAGGAATGGGCTACTGATTGTGGATAATCACAGTGAATGGCTCGGAGGGCCGAATGGCCTACTCCTGCACCTATTGTATTTTGCCTATTGTATATGTGTGTGTATGTATACATATATGTTTGTGTATGTGCATATTTCTATGTATTTATATTTTATTCACACACACACGTATATATACATTTTATATATAGACATACATATCTACAAAAATACACTGAGCTTTATGTTTATTATATTGAAGATATTGAGTTTATCATATTGTTTATAGATTCTGTTGTGCTCCTGCAAGTACGAATTTCTTTGTTCTGTTTGAGACACGTGACAATAAAACACTCTTGAAGTGATCTCTGAGTGAAATCACAAGGACAAGGAAGGCAAGGTTGTGCAAAGTAATGGGCTGTCACGCTTTTCGAGCTAATTCAAGTTCTCCCGAGTTTCCCCTGATTCAAACTCGGCGAATTACGGTATTGGCAGCTCGTAGGTACTCGGGGCTCTCGTGGACATTTTTCAACATGTTGAAAAAACTTCACGAGTCTTCCAGAGCTTCACCGCTTTTCCGAGAACCTTCCATTAGCGTTACAAACCGCTAAGAGACATCCCGAGCTCCGACGTACCCGCTACATACATTCTACGTACATACCACGAGTTTGATTTTTTTTTAAACTCGGGAGAGCTCTTGCATTAGCTCGTACATTGGGACAGCCCCATTAGGGTGAGAACTTCCAAAGGGTCAGAAAGCATTGTACCTTAATGCGTAGAGCAGCATGAGTTAAGGGCCTGTCCCACCAGCATGCAACTGTATGTGTCTAGTGCGACCAAACGTGGTGGCTTGAGGCGTATGGCCTCGCGGGGCTGGTCCCGCTTCCAACTGCGGAGCCGTCTAGAGTTGTGCGAGGCTGGTCCCGACATCAGTTGGGCAGGAGGTGGGCCGACTGAATTTGGACGTCGCACGGCAGCGGGCGGTTACGTCATCACGCAACGGCACGCCGGGCGGTGACGTCACCGCGCAACGCCACGCGCTAGGCGTACGCCGTCAAGACACTGTGTACGGCGTCGAGACGCTGCATACGCCCATTGAGGCTGTGCGTACGGCCTCAATGCGGCTGCGGGCCGACAGGCCGATGCCGCGCGGGGATTTTTGGACTGTCAGTTTTTCGGAGCCCCGCGCGATGTCGGGACCAGCCTCGCACAACTCCATACGGCTCCGGAGGTCGAAATGGGACCGGCCCCGTGAGGCCGTACAGCTCAAGCGACCACGTTAGGTCGCGCTCGCCGCATGCAGTCGCATGCTGGTGGGACAGGCCCTTTAGGATGTGGTTTGGCATAAACTCAGAAGTAAGGATGGTGGATTAAATGAGGCAGGTCTGTAGAGTACAGGCGTGATTAAGTGTGGAAATAACATGGGCACGAACTTGAGAAGCATGGATCTAGTTTTGGATGTGGAGAGGATGTTTCCAGTGGTGGGAGAGTCTGGGACCAGAGGGCACAGCCTCAGAATAAAACTATCAAAATGGAGATGAGGAGGAATTTCTTTAGCCAGAGAGTGGTGAATCTGTGGAATTCTTTGCCGCAGATGGCTGTGAGGAGGCCATTTGCCTTTGGTATTTTTAAGGGAGAGATCGAAAGGTTCTCCATTAGGAAGATGCTGTTACAGATATGGAAGTTGACGGAGTGGGTGCGTGGTCAGAGGCTCCAATTATGGTCTAACATTTTAGTTGGAAGAGTAAAGGAAGTGCTTGTGCACCTCGTGCGAGTTCATGGCAGTGATGATTTTCCAGGCTCAGTCTAACCCTGAGGAGCTGCTTGGTTGTTCATCAGTAAAAGGTGAAAGTCATGTTTTCTCTTCTTCTCGGTCTGACAGATAACTGTGACAATCACCTGGTGTCGGATTTGCATCGCTGGGCCTTCAACTCGTCCTCGGAGTTCTCGAGCAGCCACAGCCCGGGCTACGCCAAGCTGAACAGAAGAGATGGTAAGGGACATAAGTCATCTCCATTGTTAACATTCCTGAACATCGCTCTGTTATATACACAAAGATATATACTTTGGCCCCCTTCGGTCATGGCTGACCATGGTTGTCTCCAGGGTGCTACTCCCTATATGGAGGACGCCTGTGCGTGACTTTGTTTAACGTGGGGAGACTGGCGCACAGACAGCCATCCCACGGTCCTTGACAGTTCTTGGTCAGGATCCAGTGCCATGGAGTCCAAGACGACCGGAGACCCTTTTCTGCTGCAGCCTTCATCCGCCTTCCCAGCTGTTGTGATGCTCCACTAAGTTCAGCCATCGTCCTCCACCTGTTCCACCGTTGAGGTCTTGGTTGGATTGCTCTTTGTCAGAGACCTCCCCCTCGACCTTGCCGCCATGGGTGGCACTACCAGGAGCATACAGTAGCTCCAGATGGCATCACTCTCAGGATCTCAGCACATAAACAATAATAATGCAAAAAACAATGCCCCCAAGTCTATGTAGTTTCAAGTTCAAGTTCACATTGTTTGTCACATGCGCCCGTTAAGGTACAGTGATATTTGAGTTACCCCATTCTTGGGAGCACGGGGATAGAGGGAGAGGAGGGGGTAGGGGGGGGAGGGGAAGGGGAAAGTGGAGGAGGTGAGGAGAGAGGGTGGGGGAGGAGGGGGGATAGAGGGATAGTGCTTATATACAGATATATGCGTGTGTTTGTGTGTGTACACACACATATACTGTATACACACACACACACACACAAATATACTATATATATACACACACACACACATATATATACACACACACACACACACACACACACACACACACACACACACATATATACACACACACACACACACATATATACACACACACACACATACACACATATACACACACACACACATACTGTATATACACACACACACACACCACACACACACACACACATATACTGTATATACACACACACACACACACACACACACACACACACACACACACACACACACACACACACACACACACACACACACACACACACACACACACATCCATCATATTTAATTCTTCACCCTTCCCAAACTAAACCTGCCTTCGGGCATGATGGTTTGCAACCATGCTTTGTTGTCTTGCAAATTAAGCATTAAAAATCCTTCAGACTTTAGGGATACAGCAGGGTGTCAGTCCCCTCGACCCACCGAGCCCGTGCCGACCAACGATCCCCGCACACTAACGCTCTCCTACACACAATTTACAAATTTGCCAATGAACCTACAAACCTGGAGTGTGTGGGGGGGGGGGAGGCAGATAACCTGGAGGAAACCCACGCAGCTCACAGAGAGAACATACTAATTCCATACAGACACGCACCCATAGTCAGCATCAAACCTGGGTCTGTGGCGCTGTAATATGATCGTTTGCAACGTTTGGAGTTTGAGTTTAGTCTATTGTCACGTGTTCTGAGGTACAATGAAAAGGTTTTGTTGCGTGTTAGCCAGTCAGCGGAGAGACAATGCACAATTACAATCGAGCGGTCCGCAATGTACAGATACACAATAAAGGGAATAACTCCCCAGCGGTATGAACATTGACTTCTCCAATTTCAGATAGTCCTTGCTTTCTCCCTCCTTCCCCTCCCCTTCCCGGCTCTCCCACAGCCTACTGTCTCTGCTTCTTTCTTTCTTTTTACCACCCCCCCTCCCTCTCCCGACATCAGTCCGAAGAAGGGTGTCCACCTAAAACATCGCCTATTCCTTCTCTCCATAGATGCTGCCTCACCCGCTGAGTTTCTCCAGCATTATTGTCTACCTTCCAGCATCACCAGTTCTTTTGTAAACAAGGGAATAACATTGCTATGTTGCGTAACATGTTGAATAATATGGAGTTTTGTAATCTTGCTACACGATGATTTCGGAAATGGTAGGCCATTTAGGACTGTGACAAGGAGAAACGTTTTCACCCAGAGAGTTGTGAATCTATGGAATTCTCTGCCACAATGGGCGTTGGAGGCCAATTCACTGGGTGGTTTCAAGAGAGAGTCAGATGCCCCTGTCCCACTTAGGAAACCTGAATGGAAACCTCTGGAGACTTTGCGCCCCACCCAAGGTTTCCGTGCGGTTCCCGGTGGTTGCAGGTGGTTGCCGGAGGTTGCAGGCAGTGGTTTCCTAAGTGGGACAGGGGCATAAAACCTGAACGGAAACCTCGGGAGACTTTGCGCCCCACCCAAGGTTTCCGTGCAGTTCCCGGAGGTTTTTGTCAGTCTCCCTACCTGCTTTCACTACCTGCAACTCTGGATCCTTTCAAGAGAGAGCTAGATAGGGCTCTTAAAGATAGCGGAGTCAGGGGATATGGGGAGAAGGCAGGAACGTGGTACTGATTGGGGATGATCAGCCATGATCACATTAAATGGCGGTGCTGGCTCGAAGTGCTGAATGGCCTACTCCTGCACCTATTGTCTATTGTCTATTGTATTCTCTAGCGTTGTGAGGCAGCAACTCTACCGCTGCGCCACCGTGTCGCCCTTGAAGTAAACAAAATAAAGCAAAAACTAAACTCAACCAATAACACAAATGATGACTAATGGAAGTAATATTCCTGAGGGCCAGGTTTCTGTTCAAAATTAGCGTTGGTGCAGGGCACAAAAGGAGAAAGGACAATTCTGCAAACCTCTAATGGAAATCTTATTGCCTCCCAGACAGATATGCTGAAGGCATTTTCGATTCACTAACTAAAATTGCATAACTATATCATATCCCTGAAAGCCATTCTTTTTTTTCTTTCATCTCCATTTTTGAATGCTTCTCTTTGTTTCCATTTGATCGAGATGAAAAGGGTTTAGAAAAGATGTGCCTTTAAGGTTAGCTCATTTGCTAAAATGAAGCTCTTTTAAGAATCCGCTCCTTTTTTAAACCAGTGGCTTGAGGGAGTCGTCGTCCTGACCTTGAGAAACTAGGCTTTTATGATATTTTATGCTTCATGCCAGCATAATCTGTGCTTTATGGGGTAAAACAGAATAGTTGCAAATCAATATTATTGATTCAGGGGTTTACAGGGAGAACTACTTAAGGTGGAGAATTGTGTTAGAGTTATTGGTCATAAATGCATGGAAACAGGCCATTCAGCCTATTTTTGTCCATGCTGACTGAGTTGCTTAACTAAGCCCAACCTATTGGCGGTGCAGCGGTAGAGTTACTGTCTTACTGCACCAGAGATGTTGGTTCGATCCCGACTATGGGTGTTGTCTGTACGGAGTTTGTACGTTCTCCCCGTGACCCGCGTGCGTTTTTTCTCCAGGACCTCCGGCTTTCCTACCACGTTCCAAAGACGTACAAGTTTGTTGGCTAATTGGTTTGGTTTAATTGTAAATTATTCCCAGTGTGTATAGGATAGTGTTAGTGTGCGGGGATTCCTGGTCAGCGCAGACTCGGTGGGCTGAACAGCCTGTTTCCTGTCATATCTCTAACCCAAACTAAAGTAAAACTAAACATTCCCCCTCTTTTGACCTATGTCCCTCTCAACCTTTTCTTATCCCTGTGCCTGTCCAAATGTTGTTATTGAACCTGCCTCAACAATTCCATCTGGTAGTTTGTTCCATATACCCACCACCTTCTGTGTCAATTGGTATTTTTTGTGCAGATGTCATTGTAGAACAAAATGCCACTTGCTATTTCCAAGTCATGGAGTCATAGACATACAGTGTGGAAACAGGGTCTTCGACACAACGTGCCCACACCGTCCAACATGTCCCTGCTACACTGGTCCCACCGGCCTTTAGTCCATATCACCTCCATACCTGTCCTATCCATGTACTTGTCTATTTCTTAAATGTTGGGATAGTCCCTGCCTCAACTACCTCCTCTGGCAGCTCGTTCCATACACCCACCACCCTTTGTATGAAAAAGTCACCCCTACAATTCCTATTAAATCTTTTCCCCTTAACCGTAAACCTATGTCCTCTGGTCCTCGATTCATCTACTCTGGGCAAGAGACTCTATGCGGCTACCCGATATATTCCTCTCAAGATTTTGTAGAGTTCAGGAGTAGTTTTATTTTGCTGGGTTAAAATGTTAACATACAGAAGTCAACGGATCACAGAAAGGAGAGAGATAGATGCTGCTTTACAATAAATATATAAAATGCTTGAGTAACTCAGCGGGTCTGACATCATCTCGGGAGAACATGGATCAGTGATGATTTGGGTTTGAACCCTTCTTCAGACTGATAGTGGTGATGGAAACTAAAACAGGCCTCACTCCCCACCAACATCCTCAGGACTTTCTACAGGGGTACGGTGGAGTCTGTACTCACGTACTGCATAAATACGCGGTACTGCACCTGCAACTGCTCGGACAGGAAGGCTCTGCAGAGGGTAGTGAGGGGAGCAGAGAGGATCATTGGCGTCTCCCTACCCTCGGCACAAGAACTGTTCCAGAGCCGCTGTCTGAAAAAAGCTCAGAGAATTGCTAAGGACAAACTGCACCCCCTCCACATACACCTGGATCTCCTGCCATCAGGCAAGAGATATCGAAGCATCAAAGCCCGGACTACAAGACTGCTAAACAGCTTCCTACCACAGGCTGTGAGGCTGCTAAACAGTCACTCTGTACTCACAGTCACTTGATTCTGCGGCTGGCACGGACACTTTAATAACTGGCACTGGCCACTCAAATCAGCTGCCCCGGACATTTTTATGATTGGTTTATTGTATTTTAACATTGTGTTTTACCTGCTTTTAATTATTTATACTGTTTCATCAGGGACTGGATTGTTTTTAGTGTTATTATGTGTGAAATGTTTTAAATTTCATGTGCGATGCTCCGCTATTCACTGGGAAACGTCTTTTCATTTTGCACTGTACAACTGTTGCTTGCAAGATGACAATAAAGGTTGATTGATTGATTGATTGATTGATTGATGCTGAAGAAGGGTCGCGATTCAAAGCGTCACCTCGGCACACGTGACCCTAAACTAAACTAAACGGAACTAAACTAAAAACTAAACCTATCTAAAAGCCACTAAAACACCACTATTATATCTGCCTCCACCACCACCCCTAGCAGGTAGCCAACATTTTTCAAAATGTTGAAAATCCAGCGGCGACCAGAAAAAGATACGACTCTTTGGGTGACAGGCGTCAAACCGCGAAATGTCACCTGTATGGTCGTGAGTAGTCGCCCAAAGAGTCGCACCTTTTTCTGGGTCGCCGCTGGATTTTCAACGTGTTGAGAATTTTCGGCGACCTGCTGCGACTATGACCGGTGCCGGCAAAATCGCCAAAAAATTGCGCGAGTGGGACAAGCCCTTAAACCTATGATGGCCGTTTGGAGAAACTCATAGGGTGCGGCAGCATCTATGAAGCAAAGGAAATAGGCAACGTTTCGGGCCAAAACCCTTCTTCAGTCTCAATAGTGCTGCTGCACCCGCTTAGTTTCTCCAGCTTTTTTGTGTACCTAATTTTATTCCTATTCCTTATGATCTTATGATCCTTTGTTTAATGTTTTATGTGTCATTCCTAATCACTGTCACTGTCACTATCTCTGTATCTCACTTGTGGGTGGAGCACCAAGGCAAATTCCTTCTATGTGAATACTTGGCCAATAAACTGATTCATGCATTCTTTCATTCATTCATGCTTTCATTCATCCATACATTCATTCATTCATTCATGCATCATGCATTCATGCATTCATGCATTCATTCATTCATTCATTCAAATATAACGCCCATCTGCTTTAAATGTTGCCCTTCTTACCTTAAAGCTATGCTCTCTAGTCTTTGACACTTCCATCCTGGGAAAAATGCTCTGACTATCTACCTTATCTATCTATGCCTCTTAGAATTTTATATGCATTACAGATCTCCCGTCAACGTCTGCCGCTCCATGGAAAACAAGTTTGTCCAACCTCTTCATTTAGCCAATAACCACTAATACAGGCAGCATTCTGGTAGACCTCAGCTGCACCTTCTCCAAGGCCTCCTCATCCTTCCTATGTGTAGCTGAGGATAGACACAATAAGCTGGAGTCGGGCAGCATCTCTTGAGAAAATGAATAGGCGACATTTCAGGTGGAGACCCTTCTTCAGACTGAGAGTCAGGAGAAAAAGGGAAACGAGAGATATATAAAATGGGATATAGAGAGATGTTGAACAAATAGAGGGTGCAGAGAAGGTTCACCAGATTGATTCCTGGGATGTCAGGACTTTCATATGAAGAAAGACTGGATAGACTCGGTTTGTACTCGCTAGAATTTAGGAGATTGAGGGGGGATCTTATAGAAACTTACAAAATTCTTAAGGGGTTGGACAGGCTAGATGCAGGAAGATTGTTCCCGATGTTGGGGAAGTCCAGGACAAGGGGTCACAGCTTAAGGATAGAGGGGAAATCCTTTAGGACCGAGATGAGAAAAACATTTTTCACACACAGAGTGGTGAATCTGTGGAACTCTCTGCCACAGAGGGTAGTTGAGGCCAGTTCATTGGCTATATTTAAGAGGGAGTTAGATGTGGCCCTTGTGGCTAAGGGGATCAGGGGGTATGGAGAGAAGGCAGGTATGGGATACTGAGTTGGATGATCAGCCATGATCATATTGAATGGCGGTGCAGGCTCAAAGGGCCGAATGGCCTACTCCTGCACCTATTTTCTATGTTTCTAAATGAATGAATGATATGCAAAAACGTAACGATGATCAGGGGACCGGTCCATTGTGGGCTGTGGGCTATCCCTCCTGTCACGTGGCGGGCAGAACAACACGCATTAGCGGTAGGCCGAAGGCTTATTGTTGTGCTGGGATTCCATGACAGATTGATGAAAGCCTTTTAAAGAGTACAGCTCCGAAGAAATAGAATTGCTTTCCTGTTGTGTTGGTGGGGATTGTTCTTTTTGTAGCACTGAAGTGTAAAACCACTGGAAACATTGCTTCTTTAATAGCATTTCTCATCAAGCTTGACAACAATTACAATGACGCATTTAGCGCCTTTACCTTGGACTGGCCCTTGAAAGAAGATGATGTGGCTGGATTGTATGTTCATTGAAGGCGGCTGGTGGTCCTTTCGAGAGCATTAAATATAAAAATAACTTAATTTACTAGTTTTGAAACACAGGTCTTCTTGTTAAATCCCGCAGAGAAATTCATTTATGAGTTAGAAGATGATGAGAGATCTCAGCTGTTTAACTTTCATACTCACTTCACAGTTTTGTGGTCACTTAAAATAATGAAACCTGGGGAAATTCATTCTTAAATGGAACATCGTTGCTCGTTTTTGGTGTTGCTGTTTCTCATGATATTTTCTGTGGCTCCAGCAATGGCATTCATGGAAGGAAGGCCTTTGTCTGGGAGCAAGGAGTGCAGGTTAGAAACATAGAAACATAGAAAATAGGTGCAGGAGTAGGCCATTTGGCCCTTTGAGCCTGTACCACCATTCAATATGATCATGGCTGATCATCCAAATCAATATCGCATACCTGCCTTCCCTCCATACCCCCTGATCCCTTTAGCCACAAGGTTAGAAGGAATGAGATAGAAACATAGAAACACCGAAAAAAAGGTGCAGGAGTAGGCCATTTGGCCCTTCGTGCCAGCCATTCAATATGATTATGGCTGATCATCTAAAATCTGTACCTTGTTTCTGCTTTTCCCCCCATATCCTTTGATTCCTTTAGCCCTTAGAGCTAAATTTAACTCTATCTTGAAAACATCCAGTAAATTGACCTCCATTGCCTTCTGTGGCAGAGAATTCCACAGATTCACAAATCTCTGGGTGAAAATGTTTTTCGTCATCTCAGTCCCCTTATTCTTAAACTGTGTCCCCTGGTTCTGGACTCCCCCAACATCGCGAACAATTTTCCTGCATCTAGCCTGTCCAATCCTTTAAGAATTTTATATGTTTCTATGAAATCGCCTCTCACCCTTCTAAATCCCAGTGAATACAAGCCCAGTCGACCCATTATTTCAACCAGATGAATGCGGAGGGCAAGCTGTTCCCTACGGAGAAGCCAAATCAGAGTGCAAAGGCCAGAATTCACACAGCACTTCCATAGCTCCTTTATCCAAAACAGTCATCTCTCCATGTTGACCAGAGATGCTGCCTGACATGCCAAGCCAATCCAGCATTTTATGTAGGCATGCAGGTGCAGCAGGCAGTGAAGAAAGCGAATGGTATGTTAGCATTCATAGCAAAAGGATTTGAGTATAAGAGCAGGGAGGTTCTATTGCAGTTGTACAGGGTCTTGGTGAGACCACACCTGGAGTAATGCGTACAGTTTTGGTCTCCTAATCTGAGGAAAGACATTCTTGCCATAGAGGGAGAACAGAGAAGGTTCACCAGACTGATTCCTGGGATGTTAGGACTTTCATATGAAGAAAGACTGGATAGACTCGGCTTGTACTCGCTAGAATTTAGGTGATTGAGGGGGAATTTATAGAAACTTACAAAATTCTTAGGGGGTTGGACAGGCTAGATGCAGGAAGATTGTTCCCGATGTTGGGGAAGTCCAGGACAAGTGGTCACAGCTTAAGGATAGAGGGGAAATCCTTTAGGACCGAGATGAGAAAAACATTTTTCACACAGAGAGTGGTGAATCTCTGGAACTCTCTGCCACAGAAGGTAGTTGAGGCCAGTTCATTGGCTATATTTAAGAGGGAGTTAGATGTGGCCCTTGTGGCTAAAGGGATCGGGGGTATGGAGAGAAGGCAGGTATGTGATACTGAGTTGGATGATCAGCCATGATCATATTGAATGGCGGTGCAGGCTCGAAGGGCCGAATGGCCTACCCCTGCACCTATTTTCTATGTTTCTAAATGAATGAATGATATGCAAAAAAGTAACGATGATCAGGGGACCGGCCCATTGTGGGCTGTGGGCTATCCCTCCTGTCACGTAGCGGGCAGAACAACACGCATTAGCGGTAGGCCGAAGGCTTATTGTTGTGCTGGGATTCCATGACTAAGACAGATTGATGAAAGCCTTTTAAAGAGTACAGCTCCGAAGAAATAGAATTGCTTTCCTGTTGTGTTGGTGGGGATTGTTCTTTTTGTAGCACTGAAGTGTAAAACTACTGAAAACATTGCTTCTTTAATAGCATTTCTCATCAAGCTTGACAACAATTACAATGACGCATTTAGCGCCTTTACCTTGGACTGGCCCTTGAAAGAAGATGATGTGGCTGGATTGTATGTTCATTGAAGGCGGCTGGTGGTCCTTTCGAGAGCATTAAACATACAAAAAACTTAATTTGCTAGTTTTGAAACACAGGTCTTCTTGTTAAATCCCGCAGAGAAATTCATTTATGAGTTAGAAGATGATGAGAGATCTCAGCTGTTTAACTTTCATACTCACTTCACAATTTTGTGGTCACTTAAATAATGAAACCTGGGGAAATTCATTCTTAAATGGAACATCGTTGCTCGTTTTTGGTGTTGCTGTTTCTCATGATATTTTCTGTGGCTCCAGCAATGGCATTCATGGAAGGAAGGCCCTGTGTCTGGGAGCAAGGAGTGCAGGTTAGAAACATAGAAACATAGAAAATAGGTGCAGGAGTAGGCCATTTGGCCCTTCGAGCCTGTACCGCCATTCAATATGATCATGGCTGATCATCCAAATAAAATCCCATACCTGCCTTCCCTCCATACCCCCTGATCCCTTTAGCCACAAGGTTAGAAGGAATGATATAAAAACATAGTAACACAGAAAAATAGGTGCAGGAGTAGGCCATTTGGCCCTTCGAGCCAGCCATTCAACATGATCATGGCTTATCATCTAAAATCTGTACCTTGTTTCTGCTTTTCCCCCCATATCCTTTGATTCCTTTAGCCCTTAGAGCTAAATTTAACTCTATCTTGAAAACATCCAGTAAATTGACCTCCAGTGCCTTCTGTGGCAGAGAATTCCACAGATTCACAAATCTCTGGGTGAAAATGTTTTTTGTCATCTCAGTCCCCTTATTCTTAAACTGTGTCCCCTGGTTCTGGACTCCCCCAACATCGCGAACAATTTTCCTGCATCTAGCCTGTCCAATCCTTTAAGAATTTTATATATTTCTTTGAAATCGCCTCTCACCCTTCTAAATCCCAGTGAATACAAGCCCAGTCGACCCATTATTTCAACCAGATGAATGCGGAGGGCAAGCTGTTCCCTACAGAGAAGCCAAATCACAGTGCAAAGGCCAGAATTCACACAGCACTTCCATAGCTCCTTTACCCAAAACAGTCATCTCTCCATGTTCACCAGAGATGCTGCCTGACATGCCAAGCCAATCCAGCATTTTATGTAGGCATGCAGGTGCAGCAGGCAGTGAAGAAAGCGATTGGTATGTTAACATTCATAGCAAAAGGATTTGAGTATAAGAGCAGGGAGGTTCTATTGCAGTTGTACAGGGTCTTGCTGAGACCACACCTGGAGTAATGCGTACAGTTTTGGTCTCCTAATCTGAGGAAAGACATTCTTGCCATAGAGGGAGAACAGAGAAGGTTCACCAGACTGATTCCTGGGACGTCAGGACTTTCATATGAAGAAAGACTGGATAGACTTGGTTTATACTCGCTAGAATTTAGGAGATTGAGGGGGGATCTTATAGAAACTTACAAAATTCTTAAGGGGTTGGACAGGCTAGATGCAGGAAGATTGTTCCCGATGTTGGGGAAGTCCGGGACAAGGGTCACAGCTTAAGGATAGAGGGGAAATCCTTTACGACCGAGATGAGAAACATATTTTTCACACACAGAGAGTGGTGAATCTCTGGAACTCTCTGCCACAGAAGGTAGTTGAGGCCAGTTCATTGGCTATATTTAAGAGGGAGTTAGATGTGGCCCTTGTGGCTAAAGGGATCAGGGGGTATGGAGAGAAGGCAGGTATGGGATACTGAGTTGGATGATCAGCCATGATCAAATTGAATGGTGGTGCAGGCTCGAAGGGCCGAATGGCCTACTCCTGCACCTATTTTCTATGTTTTTAAATGAATGAATGATATGCAAAAACGTAACGATGATCAGGGGACCGGTCCATTGTGGGCTGTGCGCTATCCCTCCTGTCACGTGGCGGGCAGAACAACACGCATTAGCGGTAGGCCGAAGGCTTATTGTTGTGCTGGGATTCCATGACTAAGACAGATTGATGAAAGCCTTTTAAAGAGTACAGCTCCGAAGAAATAGAATTGCTTTCCTGTTGTGTTGATGGGGATTGTTCTTTTTGTAGCACTGAAGTGTAAAACCACTGGAAACATTGCTTCTTTAATAGCATTTCTCATCAAGCTTGACAACAATTACAATGACGCATTTAGCGCCTTTACCTTGGACTGGCCCTTGAAAGAAGATGATGTGGCTGGATTGTATGTTCATTGAAGGCGGCTGGTGGTCCTTTCGAGAGCATTAAATATAAAAATAATTTAATTTGCTAGTTTTGAAACACAGGTCTTCTTGTTAAATCCCGCAGAGAAATTCATTTATGAGTTAGAAGATGATGAGAGATCTCAGCTGTTTAACTTTCATACTCACTTCACAGTTTTGTGGTCACTTAAAATAATGAAACCTGGGGAAATTCATTCTTAAATGGAACATCGTTGCTCGTTTTTGGTGTTGCGTTTCTCATGATATTTTCTGTGGCTCCAGCAATGGCATTCATGGAAGGAAGGCCCTGTCTGGGAGCAAGGAGTGCAGGTTAGAAACATAGAAACATAGAAAATAGGTGCAGGAGTAGGCCATTCGGCCCTTCGAGCCTGTACCGCCATTCAATATGATCATGGCTGATCATCCAAATCAATATCCCATACCTGCCTTCCCTCCATACCCCCTGATCCCTTTAGCCACAAGGTTAGAAGGAATGAGATAGAAACATAGAAACACAGAAAAAAAGGTGCAGGAGTAGGCCATTTGGCCCTTTGAGCCAGCCATTCAATATGATCATGGCTGATCATCTAAAATCTGTACCTTGTTTCTGCTTTTTCCCCCCATATCCTTTGATTCCTTTAGCCCTTAGAGCTAAATTTAACTCTTCTTGAAAACATCCAGTGAATTGACCTCCATTGCCTTCTGTGGCAGAGAATTCCACAGATTCACAAATCTCTTGGTGAAAATGTTTTTCGTCATCTCAGTCCCCTTATTCTTAAATTGTGTCCCCTGGTTCTGGACTCCCCCAACATCACGAACAATTTTCCTGCATCTAGCCTGTCCAATCCTTTAAGAATTTTATATGTTTCTATGAAATCGCCTCTCACCCTTCTAAGGATTTAAGGACAAGGGGGAAGTCTTTTAGGACCGAGATGAGAAAATCATTTTTTACACAGAGAGTGGTGAATCTGTGGAATTCTCTGCCACAGAAAGTAGTTGAGGCTAGTTCATTGGCCATATTTAAGAGGGAGTAGATGTGGCCCTTGTGGTTAAAGGGACCAGGGGGTATGGAGAGAAGGCAGGTACAGGATACTGAGTTAAATGATCTGCCATGATCATACAATGGCGGTGCAGGCTCGAAGGGCCAAATGACCTACTCCTGCACCTATTGTCTATGTTGCTATGTCCTTTATTTTTGATTGCATAACAGCTCCATCCAACACCGCAAGTAATTGCAGAGGATTGTGGACGCAACCCAGACCATCACAAAAACCAACATGCCTTCCATTGACTCCATCTACACCTCAGAGGTACAGAAGTGTGAAACAAACCAGATTCAGTGACAGTTTCTTCCCAGCTGTTGTCAGGCCACTGAACCAACCTACCAACAGGTAGCGAGTGGTCCTGAGCTACTTCATTTAAGATCCTCAGACCACCTTTAATTTGACTTTATTGGACTTTATCTTGCACTAAACGTCATTCCCTTCATCCTGTATCTGTAAACTCTGGGCTGCTCAATTCACCTGCACCTCCTCCAACCTCATCTATTGCATCCGCTGCTCTTGATGTCAGTTGCTCTACATTGGTGAGACCAAGCGTAGGCTTGGCGATCGTTTCGCAAAATAACCAACCTGATCTCCGAGCGGCTCAGCACTTCAACTTCCCCTCCCATTCCGAATCCGACCTTTCTGTCCTGGGCTTCCTCCATGGCCAGAGTGAGGACCACCGTAATTTGCAGGAGCAGTTTGCACCCCAGCGGTATGAACATTGACTTCTTTAATTTCAGGTAGTCCTTACCTTCTCCTCCCCTTCCCAGCTCTCCCTCAGCCCACTGGCTCCTCCTCTTCCTTTCTTCTTCCCCACCACCCTCACATCAGTCTGAAGAAGGGTTTCGACCTGAAACGTTGCCTATTTCCTTCGCTCCATAGATGCTGCCTCACCCGCTGAGTTTCTCCTGCATTTTTGTCTACCTTCAATCAATTGTAATCATGTCTAGTCTTTCCGCTGACTGGTTAGCATGCAACAAAAAGCTTTACACTGTACCTCAGTACACCTGACAATAAACGCAATGAACTAAACTAAACTAAACTAAAATAAACTAAATTAAACTATCTAACTATATTGTAATGAGGCCCAGATGAGATGATGCGTTGAACTGTATGTGGGAATAGGAATTTGATGATTGCACGTCAAAGCTAAATGTGTAATTTTAATTGCAACTACATTTCACTTACAAATTGGTTCTGTGTATTGAAATAGGAATCAAGAGAGATTTTGTCTTGCAATGCACCACATGCTACTGTGCATACATGAAAGTGAAAGTGCATATCTATCTGAGTCGTGTGGCTTCTACCATAGAGACATAGTTAAAGAGTCATAAGTGATAGAAGCCGAATTAGGCCATTCGGCCCATCAAGTTTACTCTGCCATTCAATCATGGCTGATCTGTCTTTCCCTCCGAACCCCATTCTCCTGCCCTCCCCATAACCTCTGACACCCGTACTAATCAAGAATCTATCTATCTTGGCTTTAAAAATATCCTCTGCCTTGGCCACCTTAGCTTTGGCTGTGGCAAAGAATTCCATAGATTCACCACCCTCTGATTAAATACATTTCTCCTCATCTCCTTCCTAAAAGAATGTCCTGTAATTCTAAGTATGACCTCTAGTCCTGTACTCTCCCACTAGTGGAAACATCATCTCCACATCCACTATATCCAAGCCTTTCACTATTCCATACATTTCGATGAGGTTCACCTCCTGAGTCACACAGCATGGCAACAGGCCTTTCTGCCCAACTGAACTATGCTGACTAAGATACCCCATCAAAGTTAGTCCCATTTGCCTGCAATAGGCATATATCCCTCCAAACCTTTCCCCATGTAATTGTACAAATATATTTTAATAGTTGTTATTGTACCTGCCTCGACTACTTCCTTTTGGCTTTAGACTTTGGAGATACAGCGCGGAAATAGACCCATCGGCCCACCGAGTGTATGCCGACTAGCAGTAGCACTATCCTACACACACTAGGGACAATATACAAACATTCACCCGCCAATTAACCTACAAACCTGTACGTCCTTGGAGTGTGGGAGAAAACCAGAGCACCCAGAGAAAACCCACGCGGTCACAGGGAGAACATACCAACTCTGTACCGACAGCACCCGTGGTTGGAATTGAACCCGGATCTCTGGCGTTGTAAGGCAGCAACTCTACTGCCACTGTGCTGCCCCAAGCTCCTCTGGAAGCTCGTTCTATATACCCACCTATATATATGAACTTCAAGAGTTCAGAGTCTTTCCTTTGAACATACCTATGTGAAATAATACTCCCTCGGGTAACTATCAAATCTTTCCCCTCTCACCTTAAACCTGTGCCCTCTAGTTCTTAATCCCCCTTCCCTGGATAAAATACTGAGTGCATTCATCCCATATATTCCATTCATGATTTCATATATATCTACAAAGGAACCCCTCAGCCTCCTAAGCTCCAAGGAAACGTGCAGCTACAGCACTGAAAGCAAGCAAGCAGGTACAGCAGGCAGTGGAGAAAGCGAATGGCATGTTGGCTTTCATAACAAGAGTTGAGTATAGGAGCAAAGAGGTCCTTGTGCAGTTGTACAGAGCCCTAGTGAGACCACACCTGGAATATTGCGTGCAGTTTTGGTCTTCAAATTTGAGGAAGTACATTCTTGCTATTGAGGGAGTGCTGCGTAGGTTCACGAGAATTCTCGGGATGGCGGGACTGTCGTATGTTGAAAGAATGGAGCGACTGGGCTTGTATACTCTGGAATTTAGAAGGATGAGAGGGAATCTTATTGAAACATATTAGATTATTAAGGGATTGGACACGCTAGAGGCAGGAAACATGTTCCCGATGTTAAGGGAGTCCAGAACCAGGGGACACAGTTCAAGAATAAGGGATTGGCCATTTAGAACGGAGATGACAAAAAACTTTTTCACCCAGAGAGTTGTGAATCTGTGGAATTCTCTGCCTCAGAAGGCAATGGGGGGCAATTCTCTGGATGCTTTCAAGAGAGAGTTAGAGAGAGCTCTTAAAGATAGCAGAGTCAAGCGATATGAGGAGAAGGCAGTAACAGGGTACTGATTGTGGATGATCAGCCATGATCACAGTGAATGGTGGTGCTGGCTCAAAGGGCCTACTCCTGCACCTATTGTTTATTGTCTATTGAGTAAAGAGCTAGCCTGCCCAACATCTTCCTGTAGCTAAGGCCCTTGATGTGTGGCAACGTAAAGGGCCTGCCCCACGAGCGTGCGATTCCATGCGGCAAGCGCAACCTAACGTGGTCGCTTGAGCCGTACGGCCTCGCTGGGACGGTCCTACTTCGATCGCCGGAGCCGTATGGAGTTGTGCGAAGCTGGTCCCGACATCGCGCGGGGCTCCGAAAAACTGACCGTTTTCAAAAATTACGCGAGGCAACGGCCTGCCGGCCCGCAGCCGCATTGAGGCCGTACGTCACGCGCGAACTTCCCGCGGACTTCGCTCGAACTTCATGTCACGCACTCGACCTCCGCGCGGCCCCCGCTTCTGGTTTGGTCGCGCTTGCCGCATGGAGTCGCATGCTCGTGGGACAGGCCCTTTAGGATGTCAGGGGTTATGCGAATGATAATGGAGTTGAGTGTGAAACTAGATCAGCCATGATTAAATTGTGACGTAGACAGAATGGGTAGAATAGCCTGATTCTGCTCCTTGAACTTATGAACATGAACATCCTTGTATATCTCATAGGGCTAGCTCATTAGAGACCCTTGGACTATCTTTGATCGGACTTTACTGGCTTTACCTTGCACTAAACGTTACTCATGTTATTCCCTTTATCATGTTCCTGTACAGTGTGAATGGCTCGATTGTGTAATCATGCATCGTCCTGCCGCTGAATGGTTAGCATGCAGCAAAAGCTTTTCACTATACCTCGGTGCACGTGACAATAAACTAAAGAAATACTAAATTTTTTATCTACTCCTTCCAGCTTAATGCTCTCTTTGTTATAGCAGACTGACCAAAAACTGAACACAATAATCCTTTGAATAACAGGCTGTGGTAGATTTGGAAAACAAATCCATTGATACTTTGGAACAGGCGAACAAGTTATGACCATTTACCTCCTCAAGTCTTTTCCACCATTCATTGAAAGAATGGCTCATCTGTACAACAGATGGCAAAGTAATGGGCCTGAATTTAGCAGGGAAATATCAGCGGTAGAAGTTGTATTCTGTTTTTTCCTCATCCTCCAACACTTCAGGAAAGGAAGCCAAACCTGATGGTAATTCACCACCACTGCTTGGAACCACTGTTAAATGCCCATTACAGTAATTGCCCACTGCTTATTGCCAGTTGCAATAAGTACAGAAGTTTGAAAACGCACACTGTCCAGATTCAGGGACAGTTTCTTCCCAGCTGTTAAGAGGCAACAGAACCATCCTCTCGCTAGCTAGAGAGCAGTCCAGACCTCCATCTACTTCAGTGGAGACCTTCCAACTATCTTCATAAGTTCAAAAGGTTTCAGAGGTCTTTTATTGTCACATGTACCAATTGAGGCACAGTGATATGAGAATTGCCATACCGACCGCCATGCGAAAAAAAAGCAACAATACACACAACTACATAAAAGTTAACATAAACATCCGCCACAGCGGATTCCCCACATTCCCCACTGTGATGGAAGGTACAAAGTCCAATCTTCCTCTTTATTCTCCCGCGGTCGGGGCGATCGAAGGTTCCGCGTCGGGGCGATCGAAACTGCCGCGTCGGGGCGATCGAAACTGCCGCGTCGGGGCGATCGAAACTCCTGCGTCAGTGTGGTCGAAGCTCCCGTGGCTTGTATCTCTCGAAGTCGGTCTCTGAGCAGAGACCGCGAGCTCCGTGATGTTAAGTCCGCAAGCACCCATGGTTGAAACTCCCTGGTCTATCTGGGCTCCTCGTTGTTGAAGACCCCCACATAAAACAAGCTAAAGAACACTAAAAACATACATTTAACACATACTATTAAAACTCTTCGAAGGAAGAGACTGTTGGCAAAGCAGCCATTGGTGGCGTTCATGTTATAGAGGCAGAATCAAGTCTACTCTGCTATTCGATCCTTGCTGATCTATCGTCCTCTCTCAATGGCATTACCCTGCCTTCTTCTCATAACGTCCAAACTCCGCACAGATTGCTCCGTACCACTGCTTTTACTCAGCGGCGGTGGAAAGCATCCTGTCCGGAAATATTACAATCTGTGCTCTGCCCAGGACAAGAAGGCTCTGCAGAGAGTAGTGCGTTCGGCTGAACGCACTATGGGAACGTCACTCGCCCCCCTGCAGGAACTATACAACAGGAGGTGCAACTCCAGAGCCAATAAAATCATGAGAGGTCCCTTCCACCCCTGCAACGGACTGTTCCAGATGCTATGGTCAGGCAAACGCCTCCGTTGCCGTGCTGTGAGAACGGGGAGGTTGAGAAGGAGTTTCTTCCCAGAGGTCATTAGGAATGTAAACTCCTATCTCACCAGAGACTAACTTTACTGTTCCACACCACTGCTTTTTAAATTGCTGGGGTTTTTTTGTTTTTTTTCCCTTTTTCCTTCCACCCACAATATTTAATATGTAAAAGAATATGTGATTCTGTTCCATTCTGTTTGTAGTTTGTTTGTTTGTTTGTCTTTTTGCACAAAGTCCGCGAGCATTGCCACTTTTCATTTCACTGCACATCTCCTATGTGTATGTGACGAATAAACTTGACTTGACGAGATTGCACGCAGAGTCAGGATCGAACCAGGTTTCTAGCGCTGTAAAGCAGCAACACTACTGCTGCACCTCTGTGCCACCCCATGTCTTTTAAATGTCTTTTAAGATCAGAAGTGGCAGTTAGATAAGTACAAGGATATGAAGGAGATGGAGGGATATGGATCATGTGTAGGCAGATGAGATCTGTTTACCTTAGCACCATGTTCAATATGGACATTTTCTGGTGAGGAGCCTGTTTCTGTGTCGTGCTGCTCTACGATGCAATAAAACCACTAGCCATATCTCATAATCAGGTATTAAATCAGGATTTGACATGGGATTAGTTTCCTTTAGTCTAGTTTATTATCATCACATGTACCGAGGTACATTGAAAAGTTTTTTGTTGTGTGTTATCTGGTCAAAGAAAAGACTATACATGACTGCAATCAAGCCATCCACAGTGTACGGATAAGGGTAAAAGGTACAACATCTAGTGCCAGATAAAGTCCAATTAAAGATAGTTTAAAGATCTCCAGTGAGTAGGTGGGAGGTCAGGACTGCTCTCGAGCTGGTGAGAGGATGGGTGACGTTTCGGGTCGCGACCCTTCTTCAGCTCATTCCTTCTCTCCGGAGATGCTCCCTGTCCCGCCGAGTTACTCCAGCATTTTGTGTCTATCTTCGATTTAAACCAGCATCTGCAGTTCCTTCCGGCAAACTGGTGAGAGGGCGGTTCTGTAGCCTGGTAACAGCTGGGAAGAAGCTGTCCCTGAATGTGCGAGTGGTGCGTTTTCAAACTTCTGCACCTCTTGCCTGATGGGAGAGGGGAGAAGAGGGAGTGAGACATGTCCCTTGATTATGCCGCGGCAACGTGAAGAGTAGTCGAGGAGATTATTTTCACATGTGCTTCCATTTTGTGTTTTAACTCACAATTGTTTTATTTCTTTGACTCTTCGAAGGTGCTGGTGGATGGTCGCCTTTGGAGTCTAACAAGCACCAGTGGCTGCAGATAGATCTGGGGGAGAGAACGGAGATGACTGCTATTGCCACCCAAGGCCGCTATGGAAGCTCAGACTGGGTGACGCGCTACCTGCTGATGTTCAGTGATACGGGCAGGAACTGGAAGCAGTATCGTCAAGAAGATAGCATTTGGGTAGGAAGCTTGATTAAATAACGTAACTTGTTTAATAAATACCGATCGATTGAAAAGCGATATTGAAAATATCGATCATTGAAAAGCAAATCGAATATCAACGTTAACACTTTTTAATTACAGTGTAGCGGCACCTAATGGTGGGGCTGGGAAGTCAGGACCCTCGTCGTTGGTCGGCACGGTCACGTGACCGCGGTTGTTCGTTCGCGGGCTTTTAGCCGTTTATCAGCGCTCCTCCCATCGACAGGAGCAGTGTTTTGTCAGCTCAACGCGGTTTTCACGAGTTTTAATTTAGTTTTTCTGGTAAATAAAAACTATTTCACTCAACCTGCCTGGTCGCGCTTCAACAGGCATCTGACATTTTATGCAAGTGGTTTGCATTGTTGAAAAGCTGCACGTAATTCAAAAACTCACAATTACACATTAAACAAGTCAATGGGTGTATTTAAGGCAGTGATGGATAGATTCTTGATTAGTGCGGGTGTCAGGGGTTATGGGAAGAAGGCAGGGGAATGGGGTTGGGAGGGAGAGATAGATCAGCCATGATTGAATGGCGGAGTGCACTTGATGGGCTGAATGGCCTAATTCTGCTCCTATCACTCATGATCTTATGAAACATATATACGCTCTTCTCCTTGTCGAGTCCACACACAAGATTAGAAGTTGTTCAGCCAGAGCTGAACACACGTCTCGGCGTCTGCATACAATGGTGTCTGTCTTATGCTTCTTGTGAATGGAGGTGGAAAGATTAGTGAACGATGTAGGGCTGGGATGTGAACATTCTTTACTTGACCCCATATATACGGTTATTCTGCCAGGTGTAAATTTGAGCACGATATTTAAAAAAATACGAGCGCTTCAATCAAGATTTTTGTATTAAATGAACGATCGTGTTATTCCAAAAATCCATAAATCAAACATGTGTCACACTTGTGGTACATGGACTTCCATTTATGTGTCTTGTGTTAAATGTTTAGTCACTCTCTCACCTTCAACTTTCCTAAACCAAAACAAGAACATTGAATGTGTTGCTGGCATCTATATTCTGGAAAGGTGGACAATATGACTTTGCCATAATTTCTCTCCATGGCTACCAACTTTCATGATACAATAGTATTTTGCACTAATATAATTTCTGCAGTCATTCCATCCGAAGGTTGTGTTACTACCCGCGGTCTAGGCATAAGCTCAGGGGCCACCGCGCCTTTGCGGTTGCAGCTCCTAGACTGTGGAACAGCATCCCCCTTCCCATCAGAACTGCCCCCTCCATCGACTCCTTTAAGTCGAGACTAAAAACCCATCTGTACTCCCAAGCCTTTCTTGACGTCCTCTGAGCGAGGGCTATATGTATGTAGTTTGTTTGGTACACTATTCTTATACAAATGTAAAGCACTTTTGCCAACGAGAGTTGTTTTTTAAATGTGCTATATAAATAAATGTGACTTGATTTGACTTGACTTAAAAAAAATGTTAAATCATATCCTATTGTAATTTTTAATAATAATAATAATATGTAGGCCCCCCTCGGTCATGACTGATCATGGGTGATGCTTCCTAGTCAGATGTAAGCCTGGGCGATGTCATATGGAGGACAGGCTGTTGCCCATGCAGTACGTCCCCCCATCTCCACGTCGCTGATCGATCCAAAGGAACAGCAGGGCCGTTACAGTTTGGCACCAGCGCTGTTGCAGGAGCTGCCAGAGCGAGGTTGTGGACAACGACGAACTGCCTTAGGGGCTCCAACTCCGGATTTTCTTGAAGTTTACTCCAGGAGCCTTTTCCATGAGCGGATATGGCCACAAGGCAGTGGAGGTTTTAAATCAGTTTTCCCTCTCCTATAATAATAATTTTAATAATAACAATATATCTTTGTTGTCATTGTAGAAGAACAACGAGATTAAGATTGCAAACACCATATCGATGCCATAAAATAAATAAATAATGTAAAAGTACAAATAGGTCCATGTACACTAAGGTTAAAAATTACAGCAGCTGTCACAAAGTACTTATGATCTCTGTACTGTCTCGGGACTGTACACTGACATTGACAATGACATTAAAGTTGAATCTGAATCTGAATACAGAGACATTATATATCATAACAAGTACTTTCATTAGTATACATACAGAGACCATCGAGATGAGTACTGCAGACTCCAAATTGTAAGTCAAATCTAATAAACAGCAAGGCTGCCCGCATGCCACAAAGTGGTGGTTGTGTGGAAAACCTGACATGGATTATGGATCAGGTCATCAGCAGCAAAACCAGACATGGGTCAAATCAGTAATACTGTTGAAGGTACACAAAAATGCTGGAGTAGCTCAGCGGGTGCAGCAGCATCTATGGAGCGAAGGAAATAGGCAACGTTTTGGGCCGAAACCCTTCTTCAGACTGATGGGGGGGAGGGGGGGGGGGGGGGGGGGGGGGGGGGGAGAATACTGTTGAGATTGGTCAGTTGTGCCAGTTGATTATGGATGCGATGACATATTTTGGGTGGGGGGGGGGGGGGGGGGGGGGGGGGGGGGGGGGGGGGGCTTAGCCGACTGATTCAGTGAAGTTGTAGTTCAAGGAAAACATTTCTTATAACGTCTGCCAGATGGAGGAAGTTCCAACAAACAGTGACATGGGCGTGTGTGGAGTCCTTATAGATGCTGATGGTGTTTCTGAGGCAGCGTGTGTTGTAGATGCCCTCCAGGGCTGGGAGCTGTATCCCAATGATCTTCTGTGCTCTGGAGACGACCCGCTGAAGAGGTCTCCTATCCGCTGCTGTGCAACTGAGATACCACACTGAGATGCAGTATGTTGGGATGCTCTCTGTGGTGCAGCGGTAGAAAGTCACCAGCATCTGTTGGGGCAGACCAGCTTTTTTCAGCATCCTCAGGAAAAACATCCGTTGCTGTGCTTTCTTGACCAGTGCCGTGGTGTTGCTGGACCACGTGAGGTCCTCTGAAATGTGTGTGCCCAGAAACCTGAAGCTGGACACTCTCTCCACTCAGTCCCCATTGATAAAGAATGGAGCGTACTCATCACCCTGTGATCTTCTAAAGTTGATGATAACGTTAATTCCTTGAATTGTTTCTTTCTGCTACTTGATTTCAAATGATGCTCTTGGTGATTAGTTTGGTTTAGAGATACAGCGTGGAAGCGGGCCCTTCGGCCCACCGTGTCCGCACCGACCAGCGATCCACGCACACTAGCGCCATCCTTCACACACTAGCAGCAATTTACACTTACACCGAGCCAATTAACTTGCAAGCCTGCACGTCTTTGGAGTGTGGGACGAAAGCGAAGAACGGAGACGAGGAAACACTTTTTCTCAGAGAGTTGTGAGTCTGTGGAATTCTCTGCCTCAGAGGGCGGTGGAGGCAGGTTCTCTGGATGCTTTCAAGAGAGAGCTAGATAGGGCTCATAAATAGTGGAGTCAGGGGATATGGAGAGAAGGCAGGAACGGGGTACTGATTGGGGATGATCAGCCAAGATCACATTGAATGGCGGTGCTGGCTCGAAGGGCCAAATGGCCTACTCCTGCACCTATTGTCTATCTCGGGGAAAACCCACGCAGGTCACGGGAAGAACGTACAAACTGTACAGACAAGCACCCGTAGTCGGGATCGGGCCCGGGTCTCCGGTGCTGCGAGCGCTGTAAGGCAGCAACTCTATCGGTGAGCCACCGTGCCGCCCCTAGTTGTGAATTCACGTTTGGGTTTTAGTCTGAGTACAAATGTCTTGAAGTTTACCCCAGATCAATGGTGCGAAACAGCTTATGTTTTTATAAACATTGATGGTAGAGCAACAGATAATTCACCAGGGGGCTGGATTAATCTGTCAGAGTCCCCAGTTCCAATCTCACTATGCCAGCTGTGAATTTAAATTTGGTTACCTAATACATTTGGGAAAAAAGTAACAACTGATTGATGATCACAATATCTACAGTGGATTGGTGTTAAAACCAGTTTGGGAGAGGAAATGTCCTCCTCTAATGCCCTTCAGGAGAAGAATCAACTATCTTTAACTGGTCTGATTTACATTGGCATTGACTTCCACACATAGACTGGGAAACACATTCTGTAAATGGGCTGGATGGTTTGGAGTTTGTAAAATGTGTGCAGGATAGTTTTTTGCAGCAATACATAGAGGTACCTACTAGAGAAGGGGCAGTGCTGGACCTCCTGTTAGGAAATGAGACAGGTCAGGTGGCGGAGGTATGCGTTGGGGAGCACTTTGGGCCCAGTGATCACAATACCATTAGTTTCAATATCATTATGGAGAGGGTCAGAACTGGACCTAGGGTTGAGATTTTTGATTGGAGAAAGGCTAACTTTGATGAGATGCGAAAGGATTTAAAAGGAGTGAATTGGGACATTTTGTTTTATGGGAAGGATGTAGAAGAGAAATGGAGGACATTTAAAGGTGAAATTTTAAGAGTACAGAATCTTTATGTCCCAGTTCAGTTGAAAGGAAATAGTAAAAATTGGAAAGAGCCATGGTTTTCAAGGGAAATTGGACACTTGGTTTGGAAAAAGAGAGAGATCTACAATAATTATAGGCAGCATGGAGTAAATGAGGTGCTTGAGGAGTATAAAGAATGTAAAAAGAATCTTAAGAAATAAATTAGAAAAGCTAAAAGAAGATATTGGCAAGTAAGGTGAAAGTAAATCCAAAGGGCTTCTACAGCTATATTAATAGCAAAAGGATAACGAGGGATAACATTAGTCCATTAGAGAGACATTGTGAACAGCTATATGCAGAGCCAAAAGAGATGGGGGAGATATTGAACAATTTCTTTTCTTCGGTATTCACCAAGGAGAAGGATATTGAATTAAGTGAGGTAAGGGAAACAAGTAGAGTAGCTATGGAAACTATGAGATTCAAAGAAGAAGAAATACTGACACTTTTGAAAAATATAAAAGTGGATAAGTCTCCAGGTCCTGACAGGATATTTCCTAGGACATTGAGGGAAGTTAGTGTAGAAATAGCAGGGGCTATGACAGAAATATTTCAAATGTCATTAGAAACGGGAATAGTGCCGGAGGATTGGCGTCCTGCGCATGTTGTTCCATTGTTTAAAAAGGGTTCTAAGAGTAAACCTAGCAATTATAGACCTGTTAGTTTGATTTCAGTGGTGGGCAAATTAATGAAAAGGATACTTAGAGATATTATAGATCATTGGCGTCTCACTACCCTCGGTACAAGAACTGTTCCAGAGCCGCTGCCTGAAAAAAGCACTGAGCATAGCAAAGGACAGACTGCACCCACTCCACACACATCTAGATCTCCTGCCATCAGGAAAGAGATACCGCAGCATCAAAGCCCGGACAACCAGACTGCTAAACAGCTCAAACAGATTCCTTCCAACGCTTCCCCCACCCCCCCCCCCCCCCCCCCCCCCCCCCCCCCCCCCCCCCCCCCCCCCCCCCCCCCCCCCCCCCCCCCCCCCCCCCCCCCCCCCCCCCCCCCCCCCCCCCCCCCCCCCCCCCCCCCCCCCCCCCCCCCCCCCCCCCCCCCCCCCCCCCCCCCCCGCTGTGATGGTGCTAAAACAGTCACTCCAACCCCCCCCCCCCCCCCCCCCCCCCCCCCCCCCCCCCCCCCCCCCCCCCCCCCCCCCCCCCCCCCCCCCCCCCCCCCCCCCCCACTGATTCTGCACTGACAATTTAATAACTGGCACTGGCAGTAACCCCCCCCCCCCCCCCCCCCCCCCCCCCCCCCCCCCCCCCCCCCCCCCCCCCCCCCCCCCCCCCCCCCCCCCCCCCCCCCCCCCCCCCCCCCCCCCCCCCCCCCCCCCCCCCCCCCCCCCCCCCCCCCCCCCCCCCCCCCCATAACTCTGGCACTGGCTCAGGCCACTTAAATCAGATGCCCTGGACATTTTATGACTGTTTTTTTTTTCTACTTGCTTTTTTTACCTGCACATTTTTTAAACTATTTGTACTGTTTTTTTTTATCAGGAACTGGATTGTTTTTATTTATGCATGAAATGTTTAAGTTTTTATGTGCGATGCTCTGGTATTCCCTGAGAAACGTCTTCTCATTTTGCACTGTACAATTGTTGCTTTGCATGATGACAATAAAAGGATAATAATGATAAGCATCTGGATAAACAGGGTCTGATTAGGAACAGTCAACATGGATTTGTGCCTGGAAGGTCATGTTTGACTATTCTTCTAGAATTTTTTGAAGAGGTTACTAGGGAAATTGATGAGGATAAAGCAATGGATGTTGTCTATGTGGACTTCAGTAAGGCCTTTGACAAGGTTCCTCATGGAAGGTTGGTTAAGAAGGTTCAATTGTTGGGTATTAATGCAGGAGTAGCAAGATGGATTTAACAGTGGCTGAATGGGAGATGCCAGAGAGTAATGGTGGATGGCTGTTTGTCAGGTTGGAGGCCAGTGACTAGTGGGTTGTCTCAGGGATCTGTGTTGGGTCCACTGTTGTTTGTCATGTACATCAATGATCTGGATGATGGTGTGGTAAATTGGATTAATAAGTATGCAGATGATACTAAGATAGGTGGTGTTGTGGATAATAAAGTAGATTTCCAAAGTCTACAGAGAGATTTAGGCCATTTGGAAGAATCGGCTGAAAGATAGGAGATGGAGTTTAATGCTGATAAGTGTGAGGTGCTACATCTTGGCAGGACAAATCAAAATAGGACGTACATGGTAAATGGTAGCGAATTGAGGAATGCAGTTGAACAGACGGATCTAGGAATAACCGTGCATAATTCCCTGAAGGTGGAATCTCATGTACAATACAATACAATACAACGGTTTATTTGTCACATTGCACAAAAAGTGCAAGTGAAATGATATGTCAGCAGCGATACAATGATACAATGATAAAGGGCACACACAAAAACACAATAAATTTGTAACATAAACATCCACCACAGCATTCATCACTGTGGTGGAAGGCACACAATTTGGCCAGTCCTCCTCCATTTCCCCCCGTGGTCGGGACCTCAACCCTCCGCAGCCGTTGCTGCGTGCGTCCAGACGGTAAAAGGACAAGGTACAAGTCCAGGTAAGTCCAGAGTCGGCTCCTCCCCACCGGAGACCGCGGCTTTTAGTTGGTGTAGGCCGCAGGCTGGCGGCCGAAGATTTAAAGTTCCCTCCACGTCGCAGCCGTAAGCACCGCAGTCTGCAGGGCCGGCGGTCGAAGCTCCCCTCCAAGGGGTGATGTAAGTCCATACCGGACCCGCGATAGAAGTTGGCCGCGGGCCGGCGGAGGAAGCTTCTTCTTCCCCCCGGGTCCCCCACGAGGGATCCCGGGCTGTAGACGCCGCGCCAGCTGGAGCTGTGCAGACCGCGGCTTCAGGCTGCCGTCTGCTGCGGGCCAACGGAACGGAGCGCTCCCCTCCAGCGAGCCCCAGCTCCGTGCTGACAGTCCACGCTGCACCCGCCGCCGGAGCCCCGAGCCCCGGGCGCGTCTCCGGGAAAGGCCGCGCCGATCCTCGCTGTTAGGCCACGGGGGAGGCGACCTGGAAAAAGTCGCCTCTCCATGGAGGAGGCGGCCGAAACGGTTTCCCCCTCACCCCCCCACACCACCCCCCACACAAAACACACTAAGAAACACTAAAAACAGACTTTAAGACATACTAAAAAAATAAAAAAAGTTGAAAAGACTAACACGCTGCTGACAGGGCTGCTGCCAGTGCAGCGCCCCCACTGGTATAGGGTGGTAAAGAAAGCTTTTGGTGTGCTAGCCTTCATAAATCAGAGCATTGAGTATAGAATTTGGGATGTAATATTAAAATTGTACAAGGCATTGGTGAGACCAATTCTGGAGTATGGTGTACAATTTTGGTCGCCCAATTATAGGAAGGATGTCAACAAAATAGAGAGAGTACAGAGGAGATTTACTAGATTGTTGCCTGGGTTTCAGCAACTAAGTTACAGAGAAAGGTTGAATAAGTTATGTCTTTATTCTTTGGAGCGCAGAAGGTTAAGGGGGGACTTGATAGAGGTCTTTAAAATGATGAGAGGGATAGACAGGGTTGACGTGGATAAGCTTTTCCCATTGAGAGTAGGGAAGATTCAAACAAGAGGACATGACTTCAGAATTAAGGGACAGAAGTTTAGAGGTAACATGAGGGGGAACTTCTTTACTCAGAGAGTGGTAGCTATGTGGAATGAGCTTCCAGTGGAAGTGGTGGAGGCAGGTTCGATTTTATCATTTAAAAATAAATTGGATAGATTTATGGATGGGAAAGGAATGGAGGGTTATGGGCTGAGTGCAGGTAGATGGGACTAGGGTACAATAAGTGTTCGGCACGGACTTGTAGGGCCGAGATGGCCTGTTTCCGTGCTGTAATTGTTATATGGTTATTATATGGACTCTGCCAATGTGCTAGACTGTCTTTAATCCCTCTGAGACGTTTGGCACCATTATCTCCGCAACAGACAATGGATGTTGGGCAGTAAATGCTGGCGGATTGCAAAAACTAAATACATGTTAATAAATTGAACTGATGTAGAACACACAGCAGTCGTTAAATAATGTGTTTAGCGGGACAAACTGATGCTGGAATTTTAGCCGGGCATCCACAGGGAGTGTCTCCATACTCGCAGAACTGTGAGATGGTTAATGTTACATGCACACACGTTATGACAGAGATATTCTTCTTTCTTGCCTTGAGTTCGGTAACAACGTGTGTATTTAAAGCTCATCGGGATGGCACGGTGGCGCAGCGTTAGTGTTGCTGCCTTAACAGTGCCGGAGACCCCGGGTTCGGTCCTGATTACGGTTGCTGTCTGTATGGAGTTTGTGGGCGTTCTCCCTGTGACCGCGTGGGTTTTCTCCGGGTGCTCCGGTTTCCTCCCACACTGCAAAAACGTGCAGGTTTGCAGGTTAATTAGCTTCCGCGGTCTCCGGTGGGGGAGGCACCGTTTCAGGACTTACCTGGACTTTTTACCTTGTCTGCACATCAGGACGCCTGCAGCGACGGCTGCGGTGGGTTGAGGTCCCGACCGCGGGGGGAAATGGAGGAGGACTGGCCATTTTTTGTGCCTTCCACCACAGTGATGAATGCTGTGGTGGATGTTTGTGTTACATTTTTAGTGTGTTCTTGTGTGTTCTTTTTCATTGTATCGCTGCTGGCAAATTTATTTCACTTGACGAATGTGACGAATAAAACTGATTGTTGTTATAGATTGGTGTTTCTGCCAATTGTCCCTTGTGTGTGTGTGTAGGATAGTGCCAGTGTTGAGGGTGATCGCTGGCCGGTGTGGACTCGGTGGGCTGAAGGGCCTGTTTCCGTGCTGTATGTCTGAAGTCTGAAGACAGCGGGTAACGATCTAGACCTAATCCATAATTGCAAGGACAGATTTGTCTTTGCTTTCAATCAGAAGAGACTTACCTCAGTTGGAGACCTGAATTAGGCTATGACCAAAAATTGTTGCAATTCAATTTACTATCCATTCGCCTCATTCTTTAAACCATGATAGGTTAATGCAAAATGTTATTTATTGGCTGTTGTTGTTTCTTCAAGGTGACCTTGAGGGGTGACAAAGGGATACCCTGTGTTTCACGAAGACGTGTTGAATAATTGTCTGATACCTAATGGTGGGATGCCTAAAATAAACCTCACTGACATATAGCGCAGGAATAGTTATACTTCAAAAATCATTTATGTAAACAGTGATAGTTACTGTCTTGAATACTATTCCCCACCAAAGAAGACCAGCGATCTTGCACTAGCACGACACTAGCACCATCCTACACACTAGGGACAATTTGTAGTTTACAGAAGCCAATTTGCCTACAAACCCGCTGGTCTTTGAGGAAACCGGAACACCCGGAGAAAACCCACACGGTCGCAGGGAGAACGTACAAACTCCGTACAGTACCCCTCGTTAGGATCAAACCCTGGTCTCTGGCAGAAACTCTACTGCTGTGCCACCATAGTGCCCCCATCATTGATCCTAGATAGATTGGGAACGCCATTTGGGAAACTGGGCAGCATCTCCAGCCTCTGATGCTCTGTGTAGCTGAATTTTCCCACATTTATTGAACAGAAAATTTGAAGAATTTTCTTTCATCTTTTTAATGAATGGTGGCACAGTTTTAATACAACTAAGCTGGCCCAATGGTCCGTGAGTTTCGCTTAGTTAAGTTTAGTATAGAGATACAGCGCAGAAACAGGCCTTTCGGCCCACCGAGTCCGCGCCGACCAGCGATCCTCTCCCACTAACACTATCCCACACACACTAGGGACAATTTAAAATGTTGCTACAATTTACAATTAGCCGACGAACCTGCTGCTCTTTGGAGTGTGGGAGGAAACCGGAGCTGCTGGAGAAAGCACATGCAGGTCACGGGGAGAACGCACAAACTCCGTGCAGACAGCGCCCATGATCAGGATTGAACCGGTGTCTCTGGCGCTGTGAGGCAGCAACTCTAATGGTGCAAATCAGTAATGGTGATCATCAAGCGAGGTTGTGATGAAAATCCCATTATGTTCATTATTGTCCTTCTGCTGTCTTTACCAGACCAGTCATCGTGCGATCGATAACAATGTGGCTGACTCTTGATTGTCCTCGGAGATGGCTGAGAAACTCATTCAAGGGCACTTAGGGACAGTCAAGTTCTGTGTGTTTGAAAGGAAAATAAGAAGAAAAAAAACAATTCCTTCAAATTGGATGGGATTTAAAAAGCAAACTTGTATGAGTATCATGGGCTCATTCTTGGTATTTACTTCGAGCACAGCTAAACACTTTTACAACACCAGGACTTGCGCCAGTGTTTCAGATTCCAAGTACTTGCCAGAAAGTGCTCCCTCACCAGTTCTAATTAGCTTTTGCAGTTGACCTTTCATATCTGAGCCAGGATGTGCTGGCATCGGAGAGGGTCTAGAGGAGGATGAAGAGAATGATCACAGGAATGATTGGGTTAACATACGATGAGTGTTTGCTGGCCCTGGGCCTGTACTCGCTGGAGTTTAGAAGGATGAGGGAGGACCTCATTGAAACTTACCGAATAGTGAAAGGCTTGGATAAAGCGGATGTGGAGAGGATGTTTCCACTAGTGGGAGAGTCTAGGACGAGAGGTCATAACCTCAGAATTATAGGACGTTCCTTTAGGAAGGAGATGAGGGGGAATTTCTTTAGTGAGAGGGTGGTGAATCTGTGGAATTCACTGCCACAGAAGGCTGTGGAGGCCGTCAATGGATACCTTTAAGGCAGCGATAGACGAGTAAGGATGTCAGGGGATATGGGGAGAAGGCATGAGAATGGGGTTGAGAGGGAGAGATAGATCAGCCATGATTGAATGGCAGAGTAGACTTGATGGACTGAATGGCCTAATTCTGCTTCCACAGAGCATTCTGCTCCAATGTAAAACCTTCCCAACCATGCAAGAGTTTATTCACTGACAGAAACAGCAAAATATTTTTGAACGCATTCTTTCCCTTTATCGAGGGTTAACCTGAAGATACAAGGTCAGAAATGTTAAGATTTGAACTGAATTGATGTGCAGATGAACGAAAATTTGAAAGTGAGATGAAGTTGATATGAATGAGAATGAAGGCGAAAAGCATTGAATACTAAATAAGAGCATTAGCAGGCAGAGACTGTTGAACTATTCATTAATATAATAATATAATACCTTGACCTGAAATTCAATCTCTTGATTTATCTCCGTTAAATCGCTTAATTCACAAGTTCACAAGTTATAGGAGTAGAATTAGGCCATTCGGCCCATCATTCCGCCACTCAACCATGGCTGATCTCTGCCTCCTAATCCCATTTTCCTGCCTTCCACCCATAACCCTTGACACCCGTTCCAATCAGGAATTTGGCTATCTCTGCCTTAAATGTATCCACTGACTTGGCCTCCACCGCCATCTGTGGCAATGAGTTCCACAGATTTAACTACCCTCTGACGAAAGAAGTTCCTCCTCACCTCCTTCCTAAAAGAGCGCTCTATAATTCTGGGGCTATGACCTCTGGTCCTAGACTCTCCCATCAGTGGAAACATCCTTTCCACACCCACTCCATCTATGCCTTTCATTATTCTGTAAGTTTCAATGAGGTCTTCCCTCAACCTTCTAAACGCCAGTGAGTACAGGCCCAGTGCCGTTAAACGCTCATCATATGCTCAAAATGGTAATATCCAAAACAGGTCAAGCTGAGTCTTGTGGTCACAGCCCACTGATGGAGAGGGTTCGGAAGGTTTGCATTCCCTGATGGAGGAACTATTTTTTTAGGTCAGTCCCCAATGGTTAATTATGTCCCCTTCTACCTACCCTAGGCAATTACTGGTGTCACTATTGCTGAGTCCTCCAACATCTTGAAGCTCCTTGAAGTACCTCGGACTAGAAGCCCCATTCTCCTGCCTTCTCCCCATAACCTCTGACACCTGTACTAATCAAGAATCTATCAATCCCTGCCTTAAAAACATCCACTGGTCAAGAATTCTACAGATTCACCACCCTGATATCTTGAACCAGAGCGTTGAGTATAGAAGGTCATGCTGCAGTTATATCTGATTCTCAATTTGAATTGGAGTCCACTTGAATTGGAATTCACACACTTGAATATGAATTTCATTTATATTTAGTTTAGTTTTTTATTGTCACTTGAGGTACAGGATAAAGGTTTAGTATTAGTTTTAGTTTTAGAGATACAGCACGGAAATAGACCCTTTGGCCCACCGGGTCCGCATCGACAAGCGATCCCCGCACATTAACACTATCCTAATCCCACTAGGGACAATTTTGACATTTACCAAGCCAATTAACCTACAAAACTGTATGTCTTTGGAATGTGGGAGGAAAACGAAGATCTCGGAGAAAACCCATGCAGGTCACTGGGAGAACGTAAAAACTCCGTACCGACAGCACCCGTAATTGGGATCGAACCCGTGTCTGCATTCGCTGTAATGCCCCTGTCCCACTTGGGAGACCTAAACAGCAACCTCTGATGAACTTGCCCGCCACCCAAAAAAAAAAAAATCAAGGTCGAGGTGACCTGCAACCCTCCTACCACCACCCACGCATATGTTGAAAACCTTCCTCGACTATGAAGAAAACCGGCTTTGAATAGACTTGCGACAAAAAAATTATCGATTTTTAAAACGGCAACCTATTTTTAGGCAAGGCCGATTTTAATCATGATGAAAAAATAGCAGCAACCTAGATGAAGCCTCGACCACCGCGGAAACCACTTTCGACCATTAGGGAGAGTGACCAAAACCTCCGGTGACCTCATGGAAACCTTGGGTGGTGGGCAAGGTCACCAGAGGTTGCTGTTTAGGTCTCCTAAGTGGGACAGGGGCTTAAGGCAGCAGCTCTAACGATGCGCCACCGTGACTGTGAAAAGATAAAATCCACTGAAGGAGAGTTTGAAAGTATCCAATAAGGTTGCTGGGAGGTGAGTGGGAAGGAAGTGCAGATGCTGATTTAAACCAAAGATAGACACAAAGAGCTGGACTCAGCAGATAGGCAGCATCTCTGGAGAGAAGGAATGGGTGACGTTTCAGGTCTAGACCCTTCTTTAGGAATGCTACAACATTTTGAGATTTAAAAATCAAGTCTGTAATTTGTCCCATCAGATAGAGCATAAAAAGAACTTTAATTTGATACCTAATTCACTTTCATATCTTCAGTATTAAAAAAGTCATGGTCATTTTCATACTCGGAAATTAGCATCTTGTTCCCTATTGCTTTTCCATTGTCTTAACACAAAATCGGGGACAGTCAAAAGCCCATAACTTTCTTAAAAATTAAGAGAACTGAATGACATTTTCAGTTATTATAGATTGAAGCACTCTGAAACAAATATGAAACATCTTACATGGATGACCTGAAATTAAAGCATATAATTAGTTAGTTACCTAATTGTAGCTAATTACAAAATTGACCGTTGTGACGGAAATAGTCATAAACACCCAGACTGCCTTGAAAATTCAAAAATGTGATATTCCCAAGATCAGAACTTTAATATTATTGAATCATATGCTGTAAGTCCGTAAAAAACAGACAGGTAAAGTAATTACAATTTCTGGCAAAAGACCAAGTCTTTATGGAGAAGATCAGTTGCTAGCTGGTACATTGGCATATCATAATCAGTAGCATCATTATACTCCTTAGATAGTAACCAATAAGCAACTCTGTACACCTTGTTTTTCCTCAACTTTTCAATTTTGGCATTGTAAACTACAAGTTTTTGCTCTTCAAACCATGCATGACATGCCTTTCAGCCCATTACATTCCCATTAAGAATGTCCTGTAGATCATCACATTTGGTGTAATCCAAATTTGGATAATCTCTGCAAATGCTGTCTAAGTCAGTCTCTTTGGATTGACAATTTTACATTTCTTCTTCTGTTTAAAATGTAAAGAACAGCATTAACAGAAACAAGATATTATTTGCAGTTTTAGAAAAAAAGCTAGAAATAATAGTTAAAAGCTAAAATAAATAGTAAATACCCAACAAAAATTCATATTCATCAGTTTCATCAAATCAATTAAACTCTAATCAATCATAATCTAAATTCAATTACTAGATCTAAACATCTATCCATTTCTTAAGAAAAGGCTACAATTTTTAAATAGCCTAAGTATCCTAATAACAAATAACAAACTGATCCCATTCACACAAGAATTCACAATATAACATGATTTTTAAATCTCACTTTGTCATGAATTTATATGCCAAATGGAAGGAATTTAATGTTTAATTCCCATAAATTAATCCAGAAATATCCACTCTCAAGATAATCGAAATCATTATTTTTTTGCACAATACATCTGAGGATATTTAGTATGAAAATATTGATCATGCATAAACAATAACACAAAATATAGATGATTTAGATGTTCTTATGACATGATTGTGCAAAAAAATAATGAATTTAATTATCTTGAGAGTGGATGTTTCTGGAATGTGATCGATTGGAATGTTGCCGTTACCATAAATTTAAGCCCATATCGGCAAGCAAGACATGGCCGATTCATATGGGAGCCTAAATATAATTTTTCGCATCATAAATTTAAAATGAAGCCACACCAAAAAGCAAGATAATATTATAAATAAACGACGTACCTTTTGTTTTGTCCTGATATTCCGATCCGTGATGTTGAAGGCGTTGAAGGCGTTAGAAGTTGCGTTTAACTTCAATGCAGCGATTAAATCGCCCAGCAAATTAAAAAAAAAACCCGGGAAGGGAAGCGAACAATTTTTCCCGAGGAAATCCCTCTCCGACAACCAATTCAAATCTGCATTTTAATCTTGCCTCCTCTCCCAAAGCCTCCGTAATCACCAAAACGTTGCCTATTTGGGCCGAAACGTTGCCTATTTCCTTCGCTCCATAGATGCTGCCTCACCCACTGAGTTTCTCCAGCATTTTTGTCTACCTTCAATAGAGGGGAGGTTGGTTTGTGTGATGATCTGGGCTGCATCCACAATTTGTTTCCTCCAGAGATCCTGCCTGTCCCGCTGAGTTACTCCAGCATTTTGTGTCTACCTATGGTTTAAACCAGCATCTGCAGTTCCTTCTAATGCATGGTTGCAATTGAAGTTGGTTGTCCAGATCGTTAATCCACTGTGTTACTGATCAATACATGAACAGCTGTGCAAACCATCTTACCGAAGTCAAGGTTGAAAAGCAAATTTGTTATTAATGGTTTTGGAGAAGAGAGCATAACACAGCAGGTAGTTTGAAAAGAAAGTTATTTTAAACTTATGACTTTAATTTCAGCTGAGTTTATTTTTGTTTAGCAAACTTCCTTATGCATTCATGTGAATTCCCATCTGGGAGTTTTTTTTTAATCAAGTCATTAACCATCTTTACTTTAAAACAAGCTCAGGGCTACACTAAGTGAGGCCAAGGGAAATTGACGAAAGCTTGTTAATCAGTTTGCGTAGGGTAAGGCATGGAGGAAATTAAAGCCATCCATTTCACAGCTCTGTGGGTAAAGAGCAGATCTATTGCATCGCTTTGCCTGATGGTGTAAAGATTGCTGATGTTGGATGTGAAAGGATGCAAGAAGCAAGTTCACAAGTTACAGGAGTCGAATTAGGCCATTCGGCCCATCGAGTCTACTCCGCCATCTCTCGCCTCCTAATCTCATTTTTCTGCCTTCCACCCATAACCCTTGACACCCGTCCTATTCAAAAATGTGTCTATCTCTGCCTTAAAAGTATCCACTGACTTGGCCTCCACAGCCCTCTGTGGCAATGAGTTCTACACATTAACTACCCTCTGTCTAAAGAAGTTCCTCCTCACCTCTTCCCTAAAAGAGGGACCCGTAATTCTGAGGCTGTGACCTCTGCTCCTAGACTCTCCCACCAGTGGAAACATCCTTTCCACATCCACTGTATCTATCCCTTTCATTTTTATGTAAGTTTCAAAGAGGTCCCTCCTCAATCCAGCGAGTAGAGGCCCAGTGCCATCAAACGCTAATCATATGCTAAGCCCTCCTTCCAGGGGTTCATTCTTGTAAACCTCCTCTGGATCCTCTCCAGAGCCAGCATATCCTTCCTCAGATATAAGGCCCAAATTTGCTCACAGTACTCCAAATGCTGCCTGACCAGGGCCTTATAGAGCCTCAGCAAGTCCTGTTCAATAACTCACTGACCAACTGACCAGTGTGATGTATAAATGGAGTCAATAGAAGGGAGGTTGATTTGTGTGACATTCTGGGTTGCGTCCACAATTAGTTTTCTACAGAGATGCGGTTGTCAGGGGTTATGGGGAGAAGGCAGGAGAATGGGGATAGGAGGGTGAGATAGATCAGTCATGATTGAATGGTGGAGTAGACTTGATGGGCCAAATGGCCTAATTCTGCTCCTGTCACCTGTGCCCCCATAAGGACTTATGACCATGTTTAATCATTTCCTCTCCCTGACCATTCTGCCTCAACTCAGTGGCGCAGCGGTAAAGTTGCTGCCTTACAGTGCTTGCAGCACCAGAGACCCGAGTTCGATCCCGACTACGGGTGCTGTCTGCATGGAGTTTGTACGTTCTGACTGTGACCGCGTGGGTTTTCTCTGAGGGTTTCCTCCCACACTCCAAAGACGTACAGGTTTGTAGGTTAATTGACTAGGTATCAATGGAAACATTGTCCCTAGTGTGTGTAGGATAGTGTTAATGTGCGGGGATCGCAGGTCAGTTCAGACACGGTGGTCCGAAAGGCCTGTTCCAACGCTGCATCTCTAAACTTAACTAAACTGGAGAAAACCAATACTGATTCCGTCCAAGAGTCGTAGTGTATGACATCGAGGAATCAGGCCCATTGGGAAGACACATAGGGCCTCTTGCCCAGAGTAGGGAAATCAAGAACCGGAGGACATACAGTAGACAATAGACAATAAGTGCAGGAGTAGGCCATTCAGCTGGCACCGCCATTCAATGTGGTCATGGCTGATCAACCACAATTAGTGCCCCGTTCCTGCCTTCTCCCCATATCCCTTGACTCTGCTATCTTTACAAGCTCTATCTAGCTCTCTCTTGAAAGCAACCAGCCTCCGCGGCCCTCTGAGGCAGAGAATTCCACAGACTCACAACTCTCTGTGTGAAAAAGTTTTTCCTTGTCTCCGTTCTAACTTGCTTATTCTTAAACTGTGGCCCCTGGTTCTGGACTCCCTCAATGTCGGGAACATGTTTCCTGCCTCTAGTGTGTCCAAACCCTTAATAATCTTAAATGTTTCAATAAAACACCTTTCATCCTTCTAAATTCCAGAGTATTTAAATCCAGCCACTATTCTATCCAAAGATCCTATAGCAAGCAAGATAGATCACTCGACGAAAAAGAGGTAGTACGGTCATGGGCAGATTCATGGGTAATTTCCGGCCCCATTTCCGTAACTGGCTTCCGTCTCCGCACCAAAGATCCCATAGGATACTAGTGCGGAGACGGAAGCCGGTTACGGAAACATCCTCGTTAAAATAAAAGTTATTTGGTAAAAATCTTCTCCTTATTTTCAGAATTTTAATTTATTAACATAAACTGTTCCCCCGCAACGTTGATTACACTGCGAGTTGGGTCGGGTCGGGTCGGGTCGGGTTACGGAAATGGATGAAAAAAAGGCCCACGTTCCGTCCCGTTGCATACTACACGTCAGCCCGTTGCATTTAGCAGGAGTGGTCTATCTTTCTCCGCTATAGGATCTTTGGTTCTATCAACATATGACAATCCTGCCATCCTGGGAAAGGTCTAAGGTTAGGCAGAGAAAGATTTAATAGGAAGCTTGAGGGGGAACTTTTTCACACAACGGGTGGTGGGTGTATGGAACGTGGTGCCGGAGGAGGTAGTTGAGGCAGGGACTATCACAACTTTTAAGAAACAGGCCCATGGGTAGGACAGGTTTAGAGGGATATATTGGTCAATTGCAGGCAGTTTGGACATGTTGGCCTGTGTGTGCAAGTTGGGCCGAAGGGCCTGTTTCCTCACTGTATGACTCTATGACACTATGGTTATGGGTTATGAGGAGAAGGCAAAAGAATGTGGTTTGGAGGGAGGGATAGATATTCCATGATTGAATGACGGAGTCGAATTGAAAGGCCGAATGGCCTAATTCTACTCCCATCACATGTTATGAAGTTATGGTGCTGCATCTCTCTCTCACACCCCGTCTAATTAATTGTTTTTATTGTAATTGGTAAATAGGCAGTAACGCAGTAACTGAAAAATAATCGACTATTAATGACATCAAGCCTTTTGCAAATCTGAAATTAATTTTGTTTTAGTTCTTTCAAGGGACTTCAGAGCCTGGGGCAATCATGCCTCCACTTAATTGTGCTTGGGAGAACAATGTTGAGTTATCACTGAACAATAATGAGTTATCACTGTTCCAGGACTCAACAAGATGACATGTTATCTTTCAAAACTCTATAGATTCTGGAGTAGTTCCTGAAGATTGGCGGGTAGCAAACGTAACCCCACTTTTTAAGAAGGGAGGGAGAGAGAAAATGGGGAATTACAGACCAGTTAGTCTAACATCGGTAGTGGGGAAACTGCTAGAGTCCGATATTAAAGATGGGATAGCAGCACATTTGGAAAGTGGTGAAATCATTGGACAAAGTCAGCATGGATTTACGAAAGGTAAATCATGTCTGACGAATCTTATAGAATTTTTCGAGGATGTAACTAGTAGCGTGGATAGGGGAGAACCAGTGGATGTGGTTTATCTGGACTTCCAGAAGGCTTTCGACAAGGTCCCACATAAGAGATTAGTATACAAACTTAAAGCACAAGGCATTGGGGGTTCAGTATTGATGTGGATAGAGAACTGGCTGGCAAACAGGAAGCAGAGTAGGAGTAAACGGGTCCTTTTCACAATGGCAGGCAGTGACTAGTGGGGTACCGCAAGGCTCAGTGCTGGGACCCCAGCTATTTACAATATATATTAATGATCTGGATGAGGGAATTGAAGGCAATATCTCCACGTTTGCGGATGACACTAAGCTGGGGGGCAGTGTTAGCTGTGAGGAGGATGCTAGGAGACTGCAAGGTGACTTGGATAGGCTTGGTGAGTGGGCAAATGTTTGGCAGATGCAGTATAATGTGGATTAATGTGAGGTTATCCATTTTGGTGGCAAAAACGGGAAAGCAGACTATTATCTAAATGGTGGCCGATTGGGAAAGGGGGAGATGCAGCGAGACCTGGGTGTCATGGTACACCAGTCATTGAAGGTAGGCATGCAGGTGCAGCAGGCAGTAAAGAAAGCAAATGGTATGTTAGCTTTCATTGCAAAAGGATTTGAGTATAGGAGCAGGGAGGTTCTACTGCAGTTGTACAGGGTCTTGGTGAGACCACACTTGGAGTATTGCGTACAGTTTTGGTCTCCAAATCTGAGGAAGGACATTATTGCCATAGAGGGAGTGCAGAGACGGTTCACCAGACTGATTCTTGGGATGTCAGGACTGTCTTATGAAGAAAGACTGGATAGACTTGGTTTATACTCTCTAGAATTTAGGAGATTCTGAGGGGATCTTATAGAAACTTACAAAATTCTTAAGGGGTTGGACAGGCTAGATGCAGGAACATTGTTCCCGATGTTAGGGAAGTCCAGGACAAGGGGTCACAGCTTAAGGATAAGGGGGAAATCCTTTAAAACCGAGATGAGAAGAACCTTTTTCACACAGAGAGTGGTGAATCTCTGGAACTCTCTGCCACAGAGGGTAGTTGAGGCCAGTTCATTGGCTATATTTAAGAGGGAGTTAGGTATGGCCCTTGTGGCTAAGGGGATCAGGGGGTATGGAGAGAAGGCAGGTACGGGATACTGAGTTGGATGATCAGCCATGATCATATTGAATGGTGGTGCTGGCTCGAAGGGCCGAATGGCCTACTCCTGCACCTAATTTCTATGTTTCTATGTTTCTATGTTTCTATGACTATGAAGCTTGTACAATGACTAGGAGAGAGAGAGAGGGGGGGAAAGCAAAGGTTACTTGGAGTAAGAGAAATCAATATTTGTGCCGCTGGGCTGTAAGCTGCTCAAGCAAAATATGAGCTGCTGTTCCTCCAATTTGTGTTGGGCCTCACTCTGACAGTGGAGAAGGCCCAGGACAGAAAGGTCAGTTTGGGAATGGGAGGGGAGTTAAAGTCATAGAGTGATGCAGCATGGAAACAGGCCCTTCGGCCCAACTTGCCCACACCGGCCAACAATGTCCCAGCTACACTAGTCCCACTTGCCTGCGCTTGGTCCATATCCCTCCAAACCTGTCCGATCTTTGCATCTGTCTAATTGTTTCTTAAACACTGGGGTAGTCCCAGCCTCAACGACCTCCTCTGGCAGCTTGTTCCGTACACCCACCACCATTTGTGTGAAAAAGTCACCCCTCAGATTCCCATTACATCTTTTCCCCTTCACCTTGAACCTATGTCCTCTGGTCCTCGATTCCCCTACTCTTTGCAAAAGACTGTGCTTCTACCCTATCTAGTCTACTCTTGATCTTATACACCTCTATAAGATCACCCCTTATCTTCCTGCGCTCAATGGAATAGAGACCCAGCCTACTCAACCCCCCCCTATAGCTCACACCCTCTAGTCCTGGCAAAATCCTTGTAAATCTTTTCTGAACCCTTTCAAGCTTGACAATATCTTCCCTATAACATGGTGTCCAGCACTGAACGCAATATTCTAAATTCAGTCTTACCAACATCGTATACAACTGCAACATGACCTCCCAACTCATTATTCTGACTGATGAAGGCTAAAGTACCAAAAGCCTTTTTGACCACCTTATCTCCCTGCGACTCGACCTTCATAGAAACATAGAAACATAGAAATTAGGTGCAGGAGTAGGCCATTCGGCCCTTCGAGCCTGCACCGCCATTTAATATGACCATGGCTGATCATCCAACTCAGTATTCCGTACCTGCCTTCTCTCCATACCCTCTGATCCCCTTGGCCACAAGGGCCACATCTAACTCCCTCTTAAATATAGCCAATGAACTGGCCTCAACTACCCTCTGTGGCAGAGAGTTCCAGAGATTCACCACTCTCTGTGTGAAAAGGAACCATGCACCTCTACTCCTAGATTCCTCTGCTCTACAACACTACCCAGAGGCCTACCATTCACTGTGTAGGTCCTGCCCTTGTTCGACGTCCCAAACTGCAACACCTCACACTTCTCTGTATTAAATTCCATCAACCATTCCTCCGCCCACCTGGCCAATCGATTTAGATCCTCCTGCAATCTTTCACATCCAGATCATTGATGTAGATTACAAAAAGTAACGGGCCCAGCCCCGAACCCTGAGGCACGCCACTAGTCACAGGCCTCCAGTCTGAGAAGCAACCTTCCACCATTGCCCTCTGCTTCCTTCCATGGAGCCAATTTGCTATCCATTCAGCTGTGTCTCCTTGGATCCCATACGATCTAACCTTGCAGAGCAGCCTACCATGCGGAACCTTGTTGAACTCCTTACTTAAATCCATGTACACAACATCTGCAGCTCTGCCTTCATCAACCTTTTGTTTTTTTTGTCTTGTTTTGGTTAAGTTTTAGTTTGTTGGGTTGTGTTAGAGGGGGTGGAACATGTTCTCTGTCTCTTCCTTCGGGGGAATGCGACTTTTTCATGTCGTATCCCCCTTCTCTGCCTCCGTCTGCGCTGAGGCCTAATGGCGGAGCTGGCGGCCTCCAGCCTGCGACCGACCCCGAGGCTCCGGAGGCAGAGCCAGCCAGGACTTACCAACGAGAGGCTGGCCGTCTTCGGGGCTGAGCAGCGGTGGCCCGACTTGCTGGTGCGGCGTTCTGGCTTTCGGCGGCGGCCTGGGGCTGATGCAGCGGGGCCCGGAGCTGGGGCAGCGGCCTGGAGCTGGGGCAGCGGCCCAGAGCGGAGACTGCAGGATCTGGAGCTGGGGCAGCGGCCCGGAGCGGAGACGGCGGGACCTGGAGCAGCGACTGCGGGACCAGAAGCTGGCGCGGCGGCCTGGAGCTGGGGCAGCGACCTGGAGCTGGGGCATCGGCCTGGAGCTGGGGCAGCGGCCCGGTGCGGAGACTGCAGGATCTGGAGCTGGGGCGGCGACCTGGAGCTGGGGCATCGACCTGGAGCTGGGGCGGCGGCCCGGAGCTGATACTGTGGCGGGCCGTCTCGGAGCGGGGATGGCGTTCCGGCTATCGGCAGCGGCGACATCACCACGGAGGTCCGCTGGACTGGAGAGCGGCATCTCCGGCCTGGATCGACCGCCTCAGCGCAGAGGGAGAACAAGGAGGGAAGAGATGGAAACTAAGACTTTGCCTCCATCACAGTGAGGATGTGCTTGGTGAACTCACTGTGGTGGATGTTTAATTGGTGTTTATTGTATGTTTTGTTATTATTGATTCTGTGTATGACTGCAGGCAACATAGTTTCGTTCAGACCGTAAGGTCTGAATGACAATAAAGGATCTATCTATCTATCTACCTTTTTGGTCACATCTTCAAAAAAATCAATCAGATTTGTGAGACACGACCTCCCACGTACAAAACCATGCTCACTATCCCTAATCAGCCCTTGCCCATTCAAATGCCTGTATATTCTATCCTTCAGAGTTCTCTCCAGTAACTTACCAACTACAGATGTAAAGCTCGCCGGCCTATAGTTCCCAGCATTTTCCTTGAAACTCTTCTTGAAACATTTGCCACCCTCCAGTCTTCCGGCACCTCTCCTGTACTTAAGGACGACTCGTAAATTTCAACCAGGACTCCCGCAATTTCCTCCCTAGTTTCCCAGAATGTCCTCAGATATATCAGATCAGGGATTGAAGGGAGATTTGTCCCCCTTCAAACACAACAGTACCTTCAGTATTTCTTCGACAGTAACCCTGACTGCTCTCAAGACACTTCCAGTGACTGCTCCGATTTCCTCCGTCCTGCTGTCGTTCTCCTCGGTAAATACAGAGGAGAAATACTCATTTAGGACCTTGCCCATCTCCTGTGGCTCCACACAGAGGTGACCCCTTCGATTCCTGAGAGGTCCCACTCTCTCTCTCTCTCGTTACCCTTTTCTGTGTATATACCATATAACATATTTTGGGATAAGTGTTTCGAAACCGGGAGATCAGGCAATGTAAGCTACCTCAAGCTGGGCAAAATCTCTCCGAAGTTCAGTACAGAAGAAGTCAATTTATAAACCACACCATCGCCTATTCAATCATCCATTCAGCGTTCGATTTGGATCCACTTCAATCTAAATAAACCAGCCAAAGAAAAGCCCGAAAGCATTGATTTTAGACAAAATTGATTAAACTTCTAAATTGTAATAGTCTCTGCGGAGAAGACTTTGTCGGTGAGTAGATTGATTGCAATGTGCCACATGTGTGCATTGAATACCTTGGGGTCTCTGATTGTTCCACTCAACATGTCCTTGGCTGATTGGAGGGAACACATGGACCGTATTACACCTTGCCAGCATTTAGTCCTGCAATCAGTCACAGCAGCAGTAGCAGATTGTGCCTGTGTAATGCCCAGCATTGTCAAGCATCCCAAGGTGGAATACAGGATGAAAATGTCTCCCAGCCATGTTAGACCAGACGACAGGAGCAGGATTAGGCCATTCAGTTTACTCTGCCATTCCATCAGAGAGTCATAGAGTGATACAGCATGGAAACAGGCACTTCGGCCCACACCGGCTAACATGTCCCAGCTACACTAGCCCCACCTCCCTGCCTTTGGCTCATATCTCACCAAAGCTGTTCTATCCACGTAGGCGCTAACTATTTCGTAAACATTGGGATAGCCCGTGCCTCAACTAACTCCTCATGGATGATCTATTTTTCCCATTTATGTTCATAAGTTCTAGGAGCATAGAAACATAGAAACATAGAAAATAGGTGCAGGAGTAGGCCATTCGGCCCTTCGAGCCTGCACCGCCATTCAATATGATCATGGCTGATCATTCAACTCAGTATCCTGTACCTGCCTTCTCTCCATACCCCCTGATCCCTTGAGCCATAAGGGCCACTTCTACCTCCCTCTTAAATATAGCCAATGAACTGGCCTCAACTACCTTCTGTGGCAGAGAATTCCAGAGATTCACCACTCTCTGTGTGAAAAATGTTTTTCTCATCTTGGTCCTAAAAGAATTCCCCCTTATCCTTAAACTGTGAGCAAAACTGTATGCAATACTCCAGGTGTGGTCTCACCAAGATGCTGTACAACTGCAGTAGAACCTCCCTGCTCCTTTACTCAAATCCTTTTGCTATGAATGCTAACATACCATTCGCTTTATTAGGAATTATGCCATTCGGCCCATCAAATCTACTCTGCCATTCAATCTTGGCTGATCTATCTTTCCCTCTCAAACCCATTCTCTCGCCTTCTCCCCATAAACCCTGACAATTGTACAAATCAAGAATCTGTCAATCTCCGCCTTAAAAATATTCATTGACTTGGCCTCCACAGCCTGCTGTGCCAACGATTTTCCACCGATTCATGTTGCAGTTATATTCTATCCATGTACCTGTCTAAAGGTTTTTAAAACTTTGCGATAGTACCTGCCACAAATACATCCTCAGGCAGCTCGTTCCATACACCCACCATCCTTTGTGCAAAGAAGATTATCCCACCAAGTTCCTATTAAATCTTCCCCCCCCCCCCTCAGCTTACACCTAGGTCCTCTGGTTCTCAATTCCCCAACTCTGGTCAAGAGACTCTGTGCGTCTTCCTGGTTTGACGGTGATGCAGAGGTATAGATCAAATGAATGAAAGATATGAAAAAAAGTAATGATGATAAAGGAAGATGAATGGAGAATGGGAGAAGGAGTGTTGATGTTTCGTGGTTGCTCATGGAAGTTCATAAGTGATAGGAGCAGAATTAGGCCATTCGGCCCATCAAGTCTACTCCGCCATTCAATCATAGAAACATAGAAAATAGGTGCAGGAGTAGGCCATTCGGCCCTTCGAGCCTGCACCACCATTCAATATGATCATGGCTGATCATCCAACTCAGTATCCCATCCCTGCCTTCTCTCCATACCCCCTGAACCCTTTAGCCACAAGGGCCACATCTAACACCCTCTTAAATATAGCCAATGAACTGGCCTCAACAACCTTCTATGGCAGAGAATTCCACAGATTCAACACTCTCTGTGTAAAAAAATGATTTTCTCATCTTCGTCCTAAAAGACTTCCCTATTTTCCTTAAACTGTGAACCCTAGTTCTGGACTTCCCCAACATCGGGAATAATCTTCCTGCATCTAGCCTGTCCAACCCCTCTATAAGATCCCCCCTCAATCTTCTGAATTCCAGCGAGCACAAGCCAAGCTGATCCATCTCTCCCTCCCAACCCCATTCTCCTGCCTTCTCCCCATAACCCCATGACCAAGTAGAAAAAAGTAGAAACAAGGAACTGCAGATGCTGGTTTATGCGAAAGGACACAGAGTGCCGGAGTAACTCAGCAGGTCGGGCAGCGTCACTGCAGAACATGGACAAGAATGTTCTCAACTCGAGACACCCAAGACTTGTTCTCTAGAGACGCTGCGTAACCAGCTGAGTAAATCCAGCACGTTGTGTCCTTCCAGTAGAAAATAGCCCTGCTTTTTTTTCTGTTACTTCTGCCACTTCTCGTGGATTTTTTATATCATTTGAAATACATTTAGTATTTTCCCCAAATCTAAAAGGAAGCAAGTGTTTCCTAAGATCACATGCATAGGAAGGAACTGCAGATGCTGGTTATACACTGAAGATAGACACAAAGTGCTGGAGTGGCAAAGACATAAAAATGCCACCTCGTGGTTGTAATGTTAGGCAGGCCACAAGTCCACCATCAGGTCATAGAGGCATAGAGTAATACAGCGTGGAAACAGGCCCTTTGGTCCAGCTTGCCCACACTGGCCAACACGTCCCACCGACACTAGCCCCACCTGTCTGCGCTTGGTCCATATCACTCCAAACCTGTCAGATCCATGTACCTGTCTAACTGTTTCTTAAATGTCTGGATGGTCCCAGCCTCACCTGCCTCCTCTGGCAGCTTGTTCCATACATTCACCACCCTTTGTGTTGAAATGTTACTCCTCAGATTCCTATTAAATGTTTGTCCCCTTCACCTTGAACCGATTTCCTGGGATGTCAGGACTTTCATATGAAGAAAGACTGGATAGACTCGGTTTGTACTAGCTAGAATTTAGAAGATTGAAGGGGGATCTTATAGAAACTTACAAAATTCTTAAGGGGTTGGACTGGCTAGATGCAGGAAGATTGTTCCCGATGTTTGTGAAGTCCAGAACAAGGGGTCACAGTTTAAGGATAAGGGGGAAATCTTTTAGGACCGAGATGAGGAAAACATTTTTCACACAGAGAGTGGTAAATCTCCGGAATTCTCTGCCACAGAAGGTAGTTGAGGCCAGTTCATTGGCTATATTTAAGAGGGAGTTAGATGTGGCCCTTATGACTAAAGGGATCAGGGGGTATGGATTGAGGCAGGTGCAGGATACCAGTATCAGTATCAGTATATCTTTATTGTCATTTCCTGAGTACTCACATACCCAGAGGAAACAAAAAAACGTTGCTCAACCAGTGTCCATTCAGTATGCAGTACAAATAACAACAAATAAATAGAAATAAAAATACATATATCATGAACAAATTAAATTAAACACTCTACTCTCTACTAAACACTCTCTACTGAGTTGGATGATCAGCCATGATCATATTGAATGGCGGTGCAGGCTCGAAGGGCCGAATGGTCTACTCCTGCACCTATTTTCTATGTTTCTATGTCCTCTGGTCCTCGATTCCCCTACTTTGGGCAAGAGACTCTGTGCATCTACCCGATCTATTCCTCTCATGATTCTATACACAACGTACAGGTCAACGTTGAAAGTATTTATTTCAAAGAAAGGCCCTTTTGCTTCTTCCGAGCTCTTCCTGGCCGGTGCTCTTTCCTCGTCAATACATTGATTTGCTGTTGTGGGGTCATGATGTGTACAGGTCTGCTGCTGAGACGTGGTGAGCTCGCTTTTCATCTACTTCATTGCTCATGAAATGCTTTGACCTCAAGGCTTTAAGTCGGGAGAAGTGGTTTACTGTTTTTTCGTTGAGGGTACTGTTCAAGATCCTGCAGAAAGGAGGAAGGGAGAGATGAGGGGGCGGTGGGGGAGGGTTAATTTATCCCACTTCGGGCGGCACAGTGGTGCAGCGGTGGAGTTGCAGCCTTACAGTGCCCGAGTCGCAGGTTCGATCCTGACTACGGATGCGGACATGCCAAAACCCACGCAGGTCACGGGGAGAACGTATAAACTGCGTACAGACAAGCTCCCGTAGTCGGGATCGAACCCGGGCCTCTGGCCCTGTAAGCGCTGTAAGGCAGCAACTCTACTGCTGCGCCACCTGCAGCTGAACTCGTGCAACGAGAAAAAAAAATTATTCTCCAAGAGTCAAGAGAGTTTTATTGTCATATGTCCCAGATAGGACAACAACATTCTTACTTGCTGCAGCACAACAGAATATGTAAACATTGTATATATCGGGAGAAAAAAATGTTCAGTGGGTGTATACACGCATACAATAGTCTGGTGTAGTTCAGAGTGTATTTGGTGTCGTTTTTAATAGCCTGATGGCTGTAGGGAAGAAGCTGCTCCTGAACCTGGTCGTTACAGTTTTCAGGCTCCTGTACCTTCTTCCTGATGGCAATGGTGAAATGAGTCTGTGGCCAGGATGGTGTGGGTCTTTGATGATGTTGGCTGCCTGTTTGAGGCAGCAACTTCGATAGATCCCTTTGATGGTGGGGAGGTCAGAGCCGGTGATGGACAGGGCGATGTTCACACCTTGTTGTAGTCTTTACCGCTCCTGGACATTCAAATTGCCGAACCAGGCCACGATGCAACCAGTTGGTATGCTCTCTACGTGCACCTGTAGAATCCTCTTTGAGAATCCTCTTTGAGGAGTTAGATGTGGCCCTTGTGGCTAAAGGGATCAGGGGGTATGGAGAGAAGGCAGGTACAGGATACTGAGTTAGAGGATCAGCCATGATCGTATTGAATGGCGGTGCAGGCTTGAAGGGCCGAATGGCCTACTCCTGCACCTATTTTTTATGTTTCTATGTTTCTATGACATGCCGAATCTCTGTAGTCGATACGATACGATATGATGGAACTTTATTTATCCCAGGAGAGAAATTGATTTGCCAACACAAGATATATGAAACATGAAATTAAAGTGACGAGTGGAAAGGATAGGGGATGTGCAAAGATTGGGGAGGGGAGTCAGTCTACCCCACGGCAGAAGGGGGAGGAGTTGTACAGTTTGATAGCTACAGGCAAGAAGAATCTCCTGTGGCGTTCTGTGCTGCATCTTGGTGGAACCAGTCTGTTGCTGAAGGTGCTCCTCAGGTTGACCAGTGTGTCACGGTGGGGGGTGAGCTGTATTGTCCAAGATGTTCCGCATCCTCCCCGCCAAGACCACCTCCCATGAATCCAACAAATCGGCACGGTGCTGTAATCTGCCAGAGGGAGACCTTGTTGCCTGCTGTACATTGCAAAACCACAGCCGGCGGAGGATCTAAGGGGACATGAAACAGTGTTTGAATCCCCAGAGGAGCCCCAGCTAATATCTTGAGTCGACCATAGAGCCTCACTGAGAGGTTGAGTACAGCAATAGAGGCTGGAGAGACAAAGACACTCTGTCAATTCTGAGGCTATATCCTCTAGTCCTAGACCCACCCATTCTCCTGCTGATTTGGTCAGTGTGTGCAACAGCTCTTAGTTCATAAGTGATAAGAGCAGAATTAGGCCATTCGGCTCATTAATCTACAGCACCGTTCAATCAAGGCTGATCTATCTCTGCCTCCTGACAACATAAGTGACGCTTCAGGCAGAGTGGGGTGAGAGGGGACCTCAATGAAACTTACCGAATAGTGAAAGGCTTGGATAGAGTGGATGTGGAGAGGATGTTTCCACTGGTGGGAGAGTCCAGGACTAGAGGTCACAGCCTCAGAATAAAAGGACCTTCCTTTAGGAAGGAGATAAGAAGGAATTTCTTTAGTCAGACAGTTTTGAATCTATGGAATTCATTCCCACAGAAGCCTGTGGAGGCCAAGTCAGTGGATATTTTTAAGGCAGAGAGATAGATTCTTGATTAGTCCAGGTGTCAGAGGGTATGGGGAGAAGGCAGGAGAATTAGGTTAGAAGGGAGAGATAGATCAGCCACGATTGAATGGCAGAGTAGACTTGATGGGCCGAATGGCCTAATTCTACTCCTATCACTTACGACATGATATCCATATGCCAATCTAAAAGTCTCTTAAATGACACACCTGCCATTGCGATATATGTTCCTGCATACAGGCGCATACAATAAGAATGCATATATTTAATGCAAATGTTTGATAGCTCGATGAATAGTGGAAATCCCTTTACACCGAAAACCTTTCATTGTGCAGCTCGGAACTGAGCCTTTTTTATGGAGCTGTGATGGTAATTATCCATAGCGAACCTCGGTAATAATAATAGTGTCTTAAAAGCGCTCGGTGAAGATGTATTGCTCTGCTAATGGAGGCAGGGAACACTCAGTGGTATTAACAATAATAAGCCCAGCAGGGAGCAGGAATATCTGCTGTCTAATATTTCCTCGCCTCAACTCAAGCAGACAATTAAAAGGCAGGTGGCAGTTCAATTACTTTTTTTAATCTCCTCCCAACTTTACGGGTAGTTTTTGCAGAGCGCGGAGTTGCTGCCTCTGTGTTTATTTAGGAGAATTAACGTGTCGGCATCTTTGTGAATGTTGCATTTTCAGCCTGAGAATTGCACCGTTAGTTTAACAAAAGGATGACGTTTTTATCGTCAACTTATTTTTTTCCCCCTCCTCATCACACCTCTGTTCGTTTGCCTTGCTGTTTAAGTTTCAGGAAGGGTTTGGGCGCCATGGTAGCGCAGCGGTAGAGCTGGTGCCTTACAGCGCTTGCAGCGCCGGAGACCCTGGTTCTGTCTGAGAGAATGAGCTGAGAGAATGGAGTGGCTGGGCTTGTACACTCTGGAGTTTGGAAGAATGAGAGGAAATCTTATAGAAACATATAAGATTGTTAAGGGTTTGGATACATTAGAGGCAGGAAACATGTTCCCAATTGGATTCCTTTATTGTCATTCAGACCTTTCGGTCTGAATGAAATTACGTTGCCTGCAGTCATACATATAATAATAAATTTATAATAATAATAAATAAATAAATAAATAAATAAACGATACATACAATAAACACAAATTAACATCCACCACAGTGAGTGTTGGGGGAGTCCAGAACCAAACACACCAATGTTGGGTGAGTCCAGAACTAGGGGCCACAGTTTAAGAATAAGGGGTAAGCCATCTAGAACGGAGATGAGGAAACAATTTTTCTCACAGAGAGTTGTGAATCTGTGGAATTCTCTGCCTCAGAGGGCGGTGGAGACCGGTTCTCTGGATACTTTCAAGCCAATAGCTAGATAGGGCTCTTGAAGATAGCGGAGTCAGGGAATATGGGGAGATATCAAAGAGGACGCAGTTCCCAGAAAATGTAGGATAGCTCATCGTTAGCTAGGAGAGGGTGACAACGAAGTGGACAGAGATAACATTTAATCAGGAGGCCAGTCAGACTGGTCAGAGAACTTGGATGGGAGAGGGATGGAGAGAGAGGGAAAACAAGGGTTACGAAGTTAGAGAAGGCAATATGCATGCCGTTGGGGTGTAAGGTGACCAAGCCGAAATCTGAGGTGCTGTTCCTCCAATTTGCGCTGGGCCTCACTCCGACAGTGGAGGAGGCCCAGGACAGAAAGGTCAGTATAGGAATGGGAAGGGGGACTAGTTCAGAGCTATAAGTGTAAATAATCAAGATGGGCTCAAATGTTTCCCACAGCTTAATCATCAGGGTTTGCTGAAGATGGTGGAATGTTGTTACACTATAACACGCGTTGCAGGTGATGGGTTAAGGTATTCTTGAAATTTGCAGTTAAGGAGGTGACAAATGAACATATTAAGTGTTCCCACGCTAATACCATCGGCAGTCATTACCAGGTTTATTCTATTGGAGCTGCCTTTCAATGACTTTAAAATGACAGTCATTATATTCCTGAATCGTGACCATATTTAGTCAGATGTAATTTGCAACCTAATCCTGCAAAGACTTTACATTCTCATGCATATTTGTTGGGAAGTGCATTGAAACAGAGAGTCCTTTATCACAACCAATAAAGTTATAGAGTCATAGAGTGCTACAGTGTGGAAACAGGCCCTTCAGCCCAACTTGTCCACACCGGCCAACATGTCCCAGCCACAGAGTACGGAGATGAGGAAACACTTTTTCACACAGAGAGTTGTGAGTCTGTGGAATTCTCTGCCTCAGAGTGCGGTGGAGGCCAGTTCTCTGGATACTTTCAACAGAGAGTTAGATAGTGCTCTTAAAGATGGCGGAGTCAGGGGATATGGGGAGAAGGCAGGAACGGGGTACTGATTGGGAATAATCAGCAATGATCACATGCTGACTCGAAGGGCCTACTCTTGCACCTCATGTCTATTGTCTACACAAATCCTGCCTGCCTGCGTTTGGTCCATAGCCCTCTAAACCTGCCCTACCACCCTCCCATCCCCCCCCCGGACACTTATTATTTTTTTATTCAAATCGTTTGCTATGTCGCTCTTCAAGGGAGATGCTAAATGCATTTCGTTGTCTCTGTACTGTACACTGACAATGACAATTAAAATTGAATCTGAATCTGAATCTATCCATGTACCTGTCCACTGTTTCTTAAACAATAGGATAGTTCCAGCCTCAACTACCTCTTTTGGCAGATTTTTCCATACACCCACCACCCTTTGTGTGAAAAAGTTAGCCCTCAGATTCCTATTGAATCTTTTCCACTTCACCTTGAACCTATGTATAGAAACAGAAATACAACACAGAATGCCATGTACAGTAATACAAACATTGAATACAGATCAGTACATTCACTGCAACGGGCCCTTCGGCCCTTAATGTTTGTGCTGAACATGATGCCAAGTTAACCTGATCTCAGATGGTCACAAAAAGGCCGTAGTAACTCATCGGGTCAGACAGCATCTCTGGAGAAAAGGAACAGGTGACGTTTCAGGTCGAGACCCTTTCTTCAGACTGAGAGTCGGGGGAAAGGGAAACGAGAGATATATAGATGGTTATATTGGGTGATAAAGAACAAATGAGTGAGAGATATGCAAAAAAAAAGTAACGATAATCGAGGAAATGTGGAGCCCACAATGGTCCATTGTTGGTGGTGGGCTAGGTGAAGAGTTATACAGACAATGAAACTCAGCAGGACGACAGTGAAACTAGTACGACGACTAAGGTGGGGGAGGGTTGAAGAGCATCTGCCTGTACATGATCCATATATCTCTCTTCCTTGCACTTTCCTATTCCTATCTTAAAAAGCCTCTTAAACACCGCAATCATATCTGCCTCCACCCACCTATTACCTGTGCACTTTTTGTTTTAGAGATACAGCTTGGAAAGAGGCCCTTCAGCCCGCCTAGTCCATGCCGACCATTGATCACCTACTCTCCCTAGTTCTATGTTATCTCATTTTCTCATCCACTCCACCCACACTTGGGGCAATTTACAGAGGCCAATATACCTTCAAACTCGCGTGTCTTTGGGATGTGGGAGGGAAACCAGAGCCCACGCAGTCACAAGGAGAACATGCAAACTCCACACAGACAGCAGTCGAGATCAGATGGAACCCGCGTCTCTGGCTTAGGGAGGCAGCAGCCCGACTGCCTGCACCACTCTGCCGCCCGTGCCCATTGGAATATAATGGACAGGAACAGTATTACTGGTGACAGTGTTTAACTTCCCAATGAGCTCAATGCCTTCTATGCAGCCCATCACACAAACCATCCCCACCAACTCCAGTGACATTGTGCAGCACAGAGGCACAGTGGTAGAGCTGATGCCTTAAGGGCCTGTCCCACTTAGGTGATTTTTAGGCGACTACAGGCAATGAGGCTGTCGCCACATGGTCGCCGGGGTCTCGCCTGATTTGTCGTGTCGGCTCCTCAGTCGCATAAAAGATTAGTAGCGTTTCTCTGGTCACCGCTGGATTTTGAAATGTTCAAAAATTTCCGGCGACACTCCCCCATCACTGTCACCTCTCCACTCCCAATAGACATCAGTCAGTTTAAAAAGATGTTAAAAACACTTGTCGAAAAGGATATTGGGATGAGGATAGGTGATTGTGAGTGGGATATTTGTTATACTGATTGTATTGGGATGGATGATTATATGTTGATGGGTTGTATATATGACTAAGATACTGTATAGTATATGAGGGTTTTTTCTTTTATTTTTATTTTTTTCTCTCTTTTTTGTATGGCTCTGTTAAATATTTGATTAGTGTATAAATGTAAATAATTTGGTGTACATATAGCTGCTGGTGTACATATGGTGTACATATAGCTGCTGGTGTACATATGGTGTACATATAGCTACTGGTGTACATATGGTGTACATATAGATGCTGGTGTACATATGGTGTACATATAGTGCTGGTGTACATATAGATGCTGGTGTACATATGGTGTACATATAGATGCTGGTGTATATATGGTGTACATATAGATGCTGGTGTACATATGGTGTACATATAGTGCTGGTGTACATATAGATGCTGGTGTACATATGGTGTACATATAGCTGCTGGTGTACATATGGTGTACATATAGATGCTGGTGTACATATAGTGTACATATAGCTGCTAAATTTGTATAAGATAATTAAAAACAGTTGAATAAGGGGTGGGAATTAAAAAGCTTTGGCTTCTTCCTGCATCTTTTCAGACACATAAAATTTCATTTATTTATAGATATTGTTTATGACACTTTATAAATATTCTTGTTTTTGTTTTTTGTATACTGTTTCACACTTGCTTTTTATTCTTTTATTCTGTTCGAAATAAAGAATTAAATTAAAAACAAACAAAAAAAAACAATAGACAATGGGTGCAGGAGTAGACCATTCGGCCCTTCGAGACAGCACCGCCATTCAATGTGATCATGGCTGATCATACACAATCAGTAGCCCTTTCCTGCCTTCTCTCCATACCCCTTAACTCCGCTATCCCTGAGAGCTCTCTCTTGAAAGCATCCAGAGAACCAGCCTCCACCGCCCTCTGAGGCAGAGAATTCTACTACAAAAGATGGAAAGCACATTCCACCACATTCAAGAGCAGCATCTTCCCTGCAGTTATGACCCTTGAATGGATCTTTCATGGGCTTGCCATGTATTCCCCATCTCATAATCAACCTGGTTGCAGCCCTTGAACTTTGCTATTTAAATATACACTTTCTCTGTAAATCTCCACTGTTTCCCCAGGCACAACATCATATTCTGAACCCTGTTTATTTTATCTTGTGCACCACCGACTCATGTGTGGTATGCTGTGCCTGGAAGTGCACGAAACAAAGTTATTCACTGGATCTCAGTCCAGGTGTCAGTATTAAACCTATACCCGAATCATTGATTTTTTTAGTTTAGTGTAGAGATACAGCACGGAAACAGGCCCTTCAGCCCACCGAGTCCACGCCGACCAGCGGTCCCTGCATACTAACGCTGTCCGACATGCACTAGGGATAATTTGATGAAGGGTCTCGACCCAAAACGTCGCCTATTCCTTTTCTCCATGGAGGCTGCCTCGCCCGCTGAGTTCCTCCAGCATTTATATCCAACCTCGATTTTCCAGCATCTGCAGTTCTTTCTTAAACATTTTGCCTATTCCACTGCAAAGTCTCCTCAAGGTATGTCTACTTTGAAGACGTTCTCCTCCTCCATCCGAAATACTTCTCTAATTTCAGATAGTTCTTGCTTTCTCCCTGTTTCGCCTCTCCCTTCCCAGCTCTCCCACAAGTCTACTTCCTTTATTTTTCTTCGCCCCCCCCCCTCCCCCCCCATCAGTCTGAAGAAGGGTCTTGTCGCCTATTCCTTCCTCCATAGATGCTGCCTCACCCGCTGAGTTCCTCCAGCATTTTTAAGATTTTCCAGTCTCTTCCTTAAAACATCCTCCACTTAGAAGTCTCCTCAAGGTATGTCTACTTTGAAGACGTTCTCCTCCTCCATCCGAAATACTTCTCTAATTTCAGATAGTTCTTGCTTTCTCCCTGTTTCGCCTCTCCCTTCCCAGCTCTCCCACAAGTCTACTTCCTTTATTTTTTCTCGCCCCCCACCCCCTCCCCCCCGACATCCGTCTGAAGAAGGGTCTTGACCCGAAATGTCGCCTATTCCTTCTCTCCATAGATGCTGCCTCACCCGCTGAGTTCCTCCAGCATTTTTGTCTACCTAGGGACAATTTACGATTAGTAGGCCCCCTTCGGTCTTGACTGACCATGGGTGATGCATCCTAGTTTGCAGGTGACTAGCTGCAGGTCTCTTCCCTGTTCGGGAGACCCGACCTTTTCCCTGTCGGGTCTCCATTGTCGTTGGGGCCTAGCACCGTGGAGCGGCCTCCAACCTGGACGACCCGGGGGCTCGGGAGACTGCGGAGCTGCGGACTACTCACCATCGTGGGGCTGGCCGGCCTCGGAGCGTGAGGAGCGGTGGTGACTCGCTGCTGCGACTCGACTCCTGGGGCTCGGAGGCTCCAGCCGCAGCCGCAGGTCCGGTGGACTGGGACAACGGGAGCTCGCGGGTCCGGGTGGGAGAGACCGCTTCCCGGAGCTCCCGCAACGCGACTTCTCCAGCCCGTGTCGCGGGGTTGGAACGACCCGGAGCGGGGACGTACATCGCCCGGCGCGGCTTCATGGCCGTGGGACATTCCAGCGCCCGCCGGGGCCTCCAACATTGTGACTTTTAGACCGGGAGCGGGGCCGTAAATCGCCCGGCATGGCCTAAAATGGCCGTGGGACTTATCATCGCCCACCTGGGGCTTGGATATCGGGAGAGACATGGAGAACAGGGGAGAGAAAAGACTTTGCCTTCCATCATGGATGGATGTTTGTGTGAATTAAATTGTGTGTATGTCTAGGAAATTGTCTTTGTTTGTATGGCTGTGGAAACAGAATTTCGTTTGAGCCTCACTGGGGCTCAAATGACAATAAATTGTATTGTATTGTATTGTATTGTGATGTGTGGTCGGATGCAAGCCTAGGCAATATCATATGGAGGACAGGCTGTTGCCCATGCAGCACGTCCCCCCTCTCCACGTCGCTGATCGATCCAAAGGAACAGCAGGGCCGTTACAGTTTGGCACTAGCACCGTCGCAGGAACTGCCTTAAGGGCCTGTCCCACGGGCATGCGACCTGCATGCGGCAAGCACGACCTAAAGGGCCGGTCCCACCAGCATGCGCCTGCATGCGGCAAGCGCGACCTAACATGGTCGCTTGAGCTGTACGGCATGCGGCAAGCACGACCAAACCAGAAGCGGGAGCCGCGCGAAGGTCGAGTGAGTGACACGGCGTTGAGGCGACTGCGGGCCGGCAGGCCGTTGCCGCGCGGAATTTTAAAATACGGTCAGTTTTTCGGAGACCCGCGCGATGTAGGGATCAGCTCCACACAACTCCATACGGCTCTGGCGATTGAAGTGGGACTGGCCCCGCGAGGCCGTATGGCTCAAGCGACCACGTTAGTTCGTGCTTGCCGCATGCAGTCAGTCGCATGCTGGTGGGACCGGCCCTTTAGGTCGCGCTAGGATTGCCTTCCCAGGCTCACGAGCCCCATCTGCCCGAGACTCGTGGGGGCGGAAGCATCTACCTTCCCGTGCAGGTCTATACCACCTGCCCACTGCCCAAAATTCACGATTGTACCAAGCCAATTAATCTACTTGCAATGCACATACCTCGATTCATTGAGCCATAGAGTCTTACAATGGGGAAACAGGCCCTTCAGCCCAGCTTGCCCACACCGTCCTACATGTCCATCTACACTAATCCCACTGACATGCGCTTGGTTTCCAAATCTGTCCGATCCACGTACCTGCCTCAATGTTGCGATAGTACCAGCCTCAACTACCTCCTCTGGCAGCTCGTTCCGTACGCCCGCCACCCTTGCAGAAATGGTGAGGAGAAAAATGAAAAACGACAGCTTACGTACTGCCTGCCGCTTGCAACTGCACAGTCATTATAGTATCTTCAAAGCAGGAATATGGATGACGAAGAAGAGAGAGAAAGTCAGATCAGAGAGAGATAGAGGGATAGAGATGGAGACATCTCTTGTGTATTCACGGGGAAACTTTCAAGAGCAGTTTGATGCCTGACATGCTGCGTTCCTTACAGATAGATGACCGGGGGCTTCATTACCGGCGAACTTATTGGCAAACCTTAATGACCTTGCGCTTCTGGAGATGGGAGAAATGATAATGTTTGCTGGCATGTAATGGACTCCTGCTTATTCACACTGCATGATCAGAGGGATTGGCGGTAAAGATCACCGCTCGGCAACTCCTGGTAGCACAGCGCCGGTTTTTGTGGTTCAACTATATTCTTATGCTGCGAGATAATCCCTTCATAGAAACATAGAAACATAGAAATTAGGTGCAGGAGTAGGCCATTCGGCCCTTCAAGCATGCACCGCCATTCAATATGATCATGGCTGATCATCCAACTCAGTATCCCGTACCTGCCTTCTCTCCATACCCCCTGATCCCCTTAGCCACAAGGGCCACATCTAACTCCCTCTTAAATATAGCCAATGAACTGGCCTCAACTACCCTCTGTGGCAGAGAGTTCCAGAGATTCACCACTCTCTGTGTGAAAAAAGTTCTTCTCATCTCGGTTTTAAAGGATTTCCCCCTTATCCTTAAGCTGTGACCCCTTGTCCTGGACTTCCCTAACATCGGGAACAATCTTCTTGCATCTAGCCTGTCCAACCTTTTAAAATTTAGCAAGTTTCTATAAGATCCCCTCTCAATCTCCTAAATTATAGAGAGTATAAACCAAGTCTATCCAGTCTTTCTTCATAAGACAGTCCTGATATCCCAGGAATCAGTCTGGTGAACCGTCTCTGCACTCCCTCTATGGCAATAATGTCCTTCCTCAGATTTGGAGAACCAAAACTGTACGCAATACTCCAGGTGTGGTCTCACCAAGACCCTGTACAACTGCAGTAGAACCTCCCTGCTCCTATACTCAATTGTCTCTGGAGAAAAGGAATGGGCGACGTTTCGGGTCGAGACCCTTCTTTAGACTGGAAACGTCGCCCACTCCTTTTCTCCAGAGATGCTGTCTCACCCGCTGAGTTACTCCAGCATTTTGTGTCTACCTTCGATTTAACACAGCATCTGCAGCTCTTTCTTACACCCTTCAGTTATTGTGTGTCTATCTTTGGTATAAACCAGCATTTCCATGTTTCTACAACTTTCCTTCGCGATTCAAAGCGTTGACCTAGGAACGCAAGTAGACTGTATGCCTTCATTACTACTCTACCTACTTGTGTTGCCACTTCCATGGGGGAAACCAAGCTGATTCTCTGCTTGGGCATATTGGACTTGCACAATACCCACACTCCAAAGACGTACAGCTTTGTAGGTTAGTTTTAGTTTAGTGTTGAGATATAGGCCCAGGCCCTGCATTATCCCACACACATATTAGGGACAATATTTACATTTATACCAAGCCAATTAACCTGCAAACTTGCATGTCTTTGGCCGGTGCAAGGAAACCGAAGATCTCGGAGAAAACCCACGTGATCACTGGGAGAACGTACAAACTCCCAAGATGGATCGAACCCGGGTCTCTGTCACTGTGAGGCAGCAACTCTACCACTGCGCTACTGTGCCACCCTAATCAATACAAATGGGATAGTGCTTGTGTACGGGGAATGTTTCCGTGCTGTATCTATCAACAAAAAAAGAAAATAGGTTTCATCATTTGTTTTTCATGGCAGTAGCAATTCTCTGGATATACTGTGTTACATTCCCAAAGGGACCCAGAGATTCGGGAATGTTCACAAGTGAAGGAAGACAGAAGCGTCAGCCTTGGTGAGAGGGAGACTGGCCGGCAGTTTGTTTAGTTTAGGTTGGAGATACAGCGTGGATCCAGGCCTTTTGACCCACCGAGTCCTCGCCTGCAAGCGATCCCCGCACACTAGCGCTAACCGACACATTGGGTACAATTTATAATCTTTTACCAAAGCCAATTAACCAACAAAACTGTACGTCTTTGGAGTGTGGGAGGAAACCGGAGCACCGGGAGAAAACCCACCTAGATCATGGGGGGATCGGGCAAACTCCGTACAGACAGCACCTGGAGTCAGGATCGAACCTGGGTCTCTGGTGCTGTAAGACAGCAACTCTGCTGCTGGGCCACCGTGCCCATGGAGAGTTGGAGTCTAATCACCACGTGGGATTTCACCAGGTTGGCCAGCATCTCGGGAGAAAAGTAACAGGTGACGTTTCTTCAGACTGAAGAAGGGTCTCGACATGAAACGTCAAACATTCCTTCTCTTCAGAGACGCTGCCCGACCCGCCGAGTTACTCAGGCATTTTGTGTCTATCATTGAACTATCTTTGGTCACAATAGGCTCTTTATTTTGCACTGGTATTATGGTCATTACATTTGTTTTTTTGATTATTATATTAGTCTGTGTGTCTTAATGGACATATCAAGCAAAGTTCAAAATTCAAAGTTCAAAGTAAACTTTATTGTCAATTCAAATAAATTGGATTGAAATTGCGTTTCCCCATACTCCAAATGTGCAAGTAATATTTATAACACAGACAGACAATATACCAATAAGATAGACAATATACATTATTTAAAATATTCACAGTGTGCCAGACTGTAGTAAAATTTTGAGGTATGTTATTAAAGTGCAATAATAAAGGTGCAATATAGAAAAGTGCAAATAGCATACTGCAGACATTGAGTTAAAGTTAAATGTTCATGGAATTTTCTTGAGTGTGTTGAGTAATCTGATGGCCTGAGGGAAAAAGCTGTTTTTGAATCTGGTGGTTTTGCTCCGCATGCTGCGGTAGCGCTTGCCAGATGGTAGGAGAGTGAACAGTTTGTGTGCTGGGTGGGTGGTGTCTTTGATGATATTGGTTGCTCTCTTGCGACAGCGAGATGGGTATAAGTCCTGGATTGCAGGTTGGGGTGATCTGGTGATCTTCTCCGCTGTCCTCACCACTCTCTGTAGTGCCTTCTGGTCAGCAGCAGAGCAACTGCCATACCAGACTGAGAGACTGCTGGTAAGAATGCTCTCAATGGCACCCCTGTAAAAAGTGGTGAGGGCAGAAGGGGGGAGGTCGGCTCTCCTCATCCGTCGAAGGAAGTGGAGGCGTTGCTGAGCTTTCTTGACTAAGCAGCTGCAAGTAAGAATTTAATCGTTTCATTGTCGGTACGTACGACAAATACGCACTTGTGACTATTAACGCTATTTTGACGCTCTCCAATCCTATTTCCAAAAACATCCTGGCAAAGTTCCTGTCCACTACAGTCCATATTAGTGTTGAGATGATGTTTATTGCATTAAGCAGGGTCTGTTTGCTGGCCTGGCTCATTGAGTTCATCTTCATCTTCATCCAGGGGACATAGGTTCAAGGTGAAGGGGAAAAGATTTTTCACACAAAGGGTGGTGGGTGTATGGTACAAGCTGCCAGAGGAGGTAGTTGAGGCCGGGACTGGGGTTGGAGATTGCAACCTTCACGTGGTACACCCTGTTTCAATCAACCTGGCGTGCACAAACAGAAGATCAGACAGAACCTTCTTCCCTTCCCTCCCGTACCACCCCCTTCCCGGGCACTTTCCGTTGCAACTGCAAGAAATGCAACACCTGTTCCTTCACCTCCTTCCTCGACTCCATTCAAGGACCCAAGCTGTCATTCCAGGTGCGACAAAGGTTCACCTGTATCTCCTCCAACCTCATCTACTGCATCCGCTGCTCTAGATGTCAGCTGATTTACATCGGGGAGACTAAGCGGAGGTTGGGCGATCGTTTCGCCGAACACCTCCGCTCAGTCTGCAATAACCTACCTGAACTCCAGGTGGCTCAGCACTTCAACTCCCCCTCCCATTCCCAATCCGACCTCTCTGTCCTGGGTCACCTCCATTGCCAGAGTGAGCAACACCGGAAATTGCAGGAAGAGCACCTCATATTCCGCCTGGGTTGGTTGCATCCGGATGGCATGAACGTTGAATTCTCCCAGTTTTGCTAGCCCTTGCTGTCTCCTCCCATTCCTTCACCCTCGAGCTGTCTCCCATCCCCCCGCCTTCGGGCTCCTCCTCCTCCCTTTTTCCTTCCTTCTCCCCCCCACCCCCCATCAGTCTGAAGAAGGGTTTAGGCCCGAAACGTCGCCTATTTCCTTCGCCCCATAGATGCTGCTGCACCCGCTGAGTTTCTCCAGCATTTTTGTGTACCTTCGATCTTCCAGCATCTGCAGTTCCTTCTTGAACACATCAGACAGAACAAGTTGTCTTCCAACTTTAGGCTGTGCACGCCATACACAAGAAGAAGAAAGGCTGGGAATGTTCCAACTATTAAGAAACAGTAAGACAGGTACATGGAAACGACAAGTTTGGAGGTATATGGACGAAACGGAGGCAGGTAGAACTAGTATAGCTGGGACATGTTGGCCGGCGTGGGCAAGTTGGGCCAAAGACCCTGTTTCAACACTGTATCACTCTATGACTCAGACTAGCACAGATACACACCATAGATCAGTCACCAGCATTATTTTCGATAGCCTGAGGGGATTGGCAAGGAATTGCCAGCACAAAATGCACTGCTGGCGGAACTTGGTGAAATGTCAAATGACAGAGGCATTGGTTTAAGCTGAGAGGGGGAATGTTTAAAGGGGAAGTACGAAGCTGGGTTTATAGCATGGACAGTGGTGGATGCCTGGAACATGCAGCCAGATGAGGTGGTAGAAACAGATATGTTTTAAGAGGCATTTAAACAGGCAAGTGGACGGCACGGTGACACAGCGGTAGAGTTGCTGCCTTACAGCGTCAGTGACCTAGGTACAATCCTGACTACGGGTGCTGTCTGTATGGAGTTTGCTCGTTCTCCCCGTGACCTGCGCAGGCTTTCTAACCCCAGCGGTGTATTTTATACTTACAGCGCAGGTACTCCTCCCCCTCTCTCGGCAACGGCTCCCTGGGCCTCTGTGGAAACAAGCCCCGCGGTGTATTTTATACTTACAGCGCAGGTACTGCTCCCCCTCTCTCGGCAACGGCTCCCTGGGCCTCTGTGGAAACAAGCCCCGCGGTGTATTTTATACTTACAGCGCAGGTACTCCTCCCCCTCTCTCGGCAACGGCTCCCTGGGCCTCTTAGGTATAGATATGTGAAAAGAAAGAGATTAGTAAAAACAAATGTAGGTCCCTTGCAGTCAGAAACAGGTGAGTTGATCATGGGGAACCAGGATATGGCGGACCAATTGAATAACTACTTTGGTTCCGTCTTCACTAAGGAAGACATAAATGATCTGCCGGAAATAGCAGGGGCCCGCGAGGAATTGAGTGAAATCCAGGTTAGTCGGGAAGTGGTGTTGGGTAAATTGAATGGATTAAAGGCCGATAAATCCCCAGGGCCAGATAGGCTGCATCCCAGAGTACTTAAGGAAGTAGCTCCAGAAATAGTGGATGCATTAGTAATAATCTTTCAAAACTCCTTAGATTCTGGAGTAGTTCCAGAGGATTGGCGGGTAGCAAACGTAACCCCACTTTTTAAGAAGGGAGGGAGAGAGAAAACGGGGAATTACAGACCAGTTAGCCTAACATCGGTAGTGGGGAAACTGCTAGAGTCAGTTATTAAAGATGGGATAGCAGCACATTTAGAAAGTGGTGAAATCATTGGACAAAGTCAGCATGGATTTACGAAAGGTAAATCATGTCTGACGAATCTTATAGAATTTTTCGAGGATGTAACTAGTAGCGTGGATAGGGGAACCAGTGGATGTGGTGTATCTGGACTTCCAGAAGGCTTTCGACAAGGTCCCACATAAGAGATTAGTATACAAACTTAAAGCACATGGCATTGGGGGTTCAGTATTGATGTGGATAGAGAACTGGCTGGCAAACAGGAAGCAAAGAGTAGGAGTAAACGGGTCCTTTTCACAATGGCAGGCAGTGACTAGTGGGGTACCGCAAGGCTCAGTACTGGGACCCCAGCTATTTACAATATATATTAATGATCTGGATGAGGGAATTGAAGGCAATATCTCCAAGTTTGCGGATGACACTAAGCTGGGGGGCAGTGTTAGGTGTGAGGAGGATGCTAGGAGACTGCAAGGTGACTTGGATAGGCTGGGTGAGTGGGCAAATGTTTGGCAGATGCAGTTTAATGTGGATAAATGTGAGGTTATCCATTTTGGTGGCAAAAACGGGAAAGCAGAGTATTATCTAAACGGTGGCCGATTGGGAAACGGGGAGATGCAGCGAGACCTGGGTGTCATGGTACACCAGTCATTGAAGGTAGGCATGCAGGTGCAGCAGGCAGTAAAGAAAGCGAATGGCATGTTGGCCTTCATAGCAAGAGGATTTGAGTATAGGAGCAGGGAGGTTCTACTGCAGTTGTATAGGGTCTTGGTGAGACCACACCTGGAGTACTGCGTGCAGTTTTGGTCTCCAAATCTGAGGAAGGACATTATTGCCATAGAGGGAGTGCAGAGAAGGTTCACCAGACTGATTCCTGGGATGTCAGGACTGTCTTATGAAGAAAGACTGGATAGACTTGGTTTATACTCTCTAGAGTTTAGGAGATTGAGAGGGGATCTTATAGAAACTTACAAAATTCTTAAGGGGTTGGACAGGCTAGATGCAGGAAGATTGTTTCCGATGTTGGGGAAGTCCAGGACAAGGGGTCACAGCTTAAGGATAAGGGGGAAATCCTTTAAAACCGAGATGAGGAGAACTTTTTTCACACAGAGAGTGGTGAATCTCTGGAACTCTCTGCCACAGAGGGTAGTTGAGGCCAGTTCATTGGCTATATTTAAGAGGGAGTTAGATGTGGCCCTTGTGGCCAAGGGGATCAGAGGGTATGGAGAAAAGGCAGGTACGGGATACTGAGTTGGATGATCAGCCATGATCATATTAAATGGCGGTGCAGGCTCGAAGGGCCGAATGGCCTACTCCTGCACCTAATTTCTATGTTTCTATGTTTCTATGTTTCTATGTTTCTACGAGATCATCGTTTTCCTCGCACACTCCAAAAACACACATGGTTTGTAGGTTAAATATAAATTGTTCCTAATTTGTGTAGGAAAGTGTTAGTGTGCGGGGATCGCTGGTCGGGGTGGACACGGTGGGCCGAAGGGCCTGTTTCCGCACTGCGTCTCTTTAAAAAAAACTTAGGTAAGAGATTTAGCAGGGTTTTAAGGAAGATTTCTAAACTAAACTAAACTAGACAGGTAGGGAATAGAGGGTCACAGAGCACATGTGGGCAAAAGGGATTAGTTCAATATGGCATTGTAAGCCAACAGCCTGTTCCTTCACCATTCTCTGTTTGTGAAGCAGCATCATTGGAGGCAAAAGGATTGTCGATATTTTCAGTCATGACCCGACATCAGAATTGAAAATGTAGGTACAAGGAACTGCAGATGCTGGTTTACCAAAAAAGACACAAGTGCTTGAGTAACTACCTAATAGGCTGAATTACTCCAGCACTTTGTTTATTTTTTAAGTTTAGTTTTGAGATACAGCGTGGAAACAGGCCCTTCGGTCGGTGCCGAGCAGCGAGCCCCACACCTTAACACCACCCTACATTCACTTGGGGCAATTTTACATTGAAACCAAGCCAATTAATAGGCTGAGTTACTCCAGCTGTACTACAAACCTGTACGTATGTCTTTGGAGTGTTGGAGGAAACCGAAGATCTCGGAGAAAACCTTTGCAGTTCATGGGGAGAATGTACAAACTCCGTACAGACAAGCACCTATAGACAGGATCGAACCCTGGTCTCTGGTGCTTTAGGGCAGAAGCTCTACCACTATGCCACCGTGCCGCCTCTACCTTGGTGCTCCTCTCTAACTCAGCTGTGCCAACCAGGACTTGTGGGTAGATAAGAACTGCAGATCTAGTTTAAATCGAAGATAGACACAAAATGCTGGAGTAACTCAGCAGGACAGACAGCATCTCTGGAGAGAAGGAATGAGTGATGTTTCGGGTCGAGACCCTTTTTCAAACTTGGGACAGTTTCTCTTGGTAGAATGAAGCAAGAATCTGTTTGATGTTTGCATTGTCTAATCCTGGTTAACAGAATACAGATATACCATTCCTTTTATGTTGGGAAGGAAAAAATAATTGCTTTCTGCAATTTTTGAAAATGTCAATGTCCTGGACTTCAGACTATAAAAATACATGAAACCGACTGAAAGGACATTCTTCTATTAATTCAATTCATGCAATAGTTTATTTGTGTTTTTTATTTGTATTATTCAATATTGCGTCTCTCTCTCTCCGGCTTTACGTGTCACTCCACTCATTTCCTTATCTAACACCCCAATGTTTCCCTAACGCCTCTAGCCTTTGTCGCTTGCTCCACCCATCTATCTGCAAGTTAAACCCACCTCACCTGTGTCCACCTATCACTTGTAGAAACAAGGAACTGCAGATGCTGGTTGCATACTTGTAAACTCTGGAATTTAGAAGGAATCTTATTGAATTTAGAAGGGATCTTATTGAAACATATAAGATTATTAAAGGTTTGGACATGCTAGATGCAGGAAACATGTTCCCGATGTTGGGGGAGTCCAGAACCTGGGGCCACAGTTTAAGAATAAGGGGTAAGCCATTTAGAACGAAGACGAGGAAACACTTTTTCACACAGAGAGTTGTGAGTCTGTGGAATTCTCTGCCTCAGAGGGTGGTGGAGGCCGGTTCTCTGTTTACTTTCAAGAGAGAACTAGATAGGGCTCTTAAAGATAGCGGAGTCAGGGGATATTGGGAGAAGGCAGCAACGGGATACTGATTGTGGATGATCAGCCATGATCACATTGAATGGTGGTGCTGGATCAAAAGGCCGTATGGCCTACTCCTGCACATATTGTCGATTGTCTATTGTACATTGGTTTACCAAAGAAAGACACAAATTGCTGGGGTGAATCAGTGGTTGAGGCAGCATCCAGGGAATTACTCCAGCATTTTGTGTCTTTCCACTTATGACTCGCCAGGACATAGGTTTAAGGTGAAGGGGAAGAGTTAATAGGAATCTGAGGGTTAATCTTTTCACACAAAGGGTGGTGGGTGTATGGAACAAGCTGCCAGTGGAGGTAGTTCAGGCTGGGACTATCCCAACATTTAAGAAACAGTCAGACAGGTGCATGGATAGGACAGGTTTGGAGGGATGTGGACCAAACGCGGGCAGGAGGGACTAGTGTGGCTGGGACATGTGGGCCGGTATGGGCGGGTTGGGCTGAAAGGCCTGTTTCCACGCTGAGTCACTCTATGACTCTATCACTCCATGAAATGGGGTGGGAGATTGCAACCATCACGTGGTCCGCCCTGTTTCGACGAAAGCAATCAACCTGGCGTGCACCATCAAATAAGATCAAATAGAACATGTTGGCCATATAACATATAACCATATAACCATATAAAATTACAGCACGGGAACAGGCCATCTCGGCCCTACAAGTCCGTGCCGAACAACTTTTTTCCCTTAGTCCCACCTGCCTGCACTCAAACCATAACCCTCCATTCCCTTCTCATCCATATGCCTATCCAATTTATTTTTAAATTATACCAACGAGCCTGCCTCCACCATTTCCACTGGAAGCTCATTCCACACCGTTACCACTCTCTGAGTAAAGAAGTTCCCCCTCATGTTACCCCTAAACTTCTGTCCCTTAATTCTGAAGTCATGTCCTCTTGTTTGAATCTTCCCTATTCTCAAAGGGAAAAGCTGATCCACATCAACTCTGTCTATCCCTCTCATCATTTTAAAGACCTCTATCAAGTCCCCCCTTAACCTTCTGCGCTCCAGAGAATAAAGACCTAACTTATTGAACCTTTCTCTGTAACTTAGTTGTTTAAACCCAGGCAACATTCTAGTAAATCTCCTCTGTACTCTCTCTATTTTGTTGACATCCTTCCTATAATTGGGTGACCAAAATTGTACACCATACTCCAGATTTGGTCTCACCAATGCCTTGTACAATTTTAACATTACATCCCAGCTTCTATACTCAATGCTCTGATTTATAAAGGCTAGCATACCAAAAGCTTTCTTTACCTATATGAGATTCCACCTTCAAGGAACTATGCACGGTTATTCCCAGATCCCTCTGTTCAACTGTATTCTTCAATTCCCTACCATTTACCATGTACGTCCTATTTTGATTTGTCCTGCCAAGGTGTAGCACCTCACATTTATCAGCATTAAACTCCATCTCTGCCATCTTTCAGCCCATTGGCCTAAATCACTCTGTAGACTTTGGAAATCCTCTTCATTATCCACAGCACCCTCTCTTGGTATCATCTGCATACTTACTAATCCAATTTACCACACCTTCATCCAGATCATTGATGTACATGACAAACAACAAAGGACCCAACACCGATCCCTGAGGCACCCCACTAGTCACCTGCCTCCAACCCGACAAACAACCATCCACCATTACCCTCTGGCTTCTCCCATTCAGCCACTGTTGAATCCATCTTGCTACTCCTGCATTTATACCCAACAGTTGAACCTTCTTAACCAACCTTCCATGAAGAACCTTGTCAAAGGCCTTACTAAAGCCCATATAGACAACATCCACTGCTTTACCCTCGTCAATTTCTCTAGTAACCTCTTCAAAAAATTCAAGAAGATTAGTCAAACATGACCTTCCAGGCCCAAATCCATGTTGACTGTTCCTAATCAGACCCTGTTTATCCAGATGCATATATATATTATCTCTAAGTATCTTTTCCATTAATTTGTCCACCACTGAAGTCAAACTAACAGGTCTATAATTGCTAGGTTTACTCTTAGAACCCTTTTTAAACAATGGAACAACATGCGCAGTACGCCAATCCTCAGGGACTATTCCTGTTTCTAATGACATTTGAAATATTTCTGTCATAGCAGCGGCTATTTCTACACTAACTTCCCTCAATGTCCTAGGGAATATCCTGTCAGGACCTAGAGACTTATCCACTTTTATATTTTTCAAAAGTGTCAGTACTTCTTTTACTTTGAACCTCATAGTATCCATAGCTACTCTACTAGTTTCCCTTACCTCACATAATTCAATATCCTTCTCCTTGGTGAATACCGAAGAAAAAAAATTGTTCAATATCTCCCCCATCTCTTTTGGCTCTGCAGATAGCTGTCCACTCTGTCTCTCCAATGGACCAATTTTATCCCTCGTTATCCTTTTGCTATTAATATAGCTGTAGAAACCCTTTGGATTTACTTTCAACTTACTTGCCAAAGGAACCTCATGTCTTCTTTTAGCTTTTCTAATTTCTTTCTTAAGATTCTTTTTGCATTCCTTATACTCCTCAAGCATCTCATTTACTTCATGCTGCCTATAATTATTGTAGATCTCCCTTTTATCCGAACAAGATGTCCAATTTCCCTTGAAAACCAGTGCTCTTTCCAATTTTTACTGTTTCCTTTCAACCGAACAGGAACATAAAGATTCTGTACTCTTAAAATTTCCCCTTTAAATGTCCTCCATTTCTCTTCTACATCCTTCCCATAAAACAAAATGTCCCATTTCACGCCTTTTAAATCATTTTGCATCTCATCAAAGTTAGCCTTTCTCCAATCAAAAATCTCAACCCTAGGTCCAGTTCTGACCCTCTCCATAATTATATTGAAACTAATGGTATTGTGATCACTGGACCCGAAGTGCTCCCCAACGCATACCTCCGCCATCTGTCCCGTCTCATTTCCTAACAGGAGGTCCAACACTGCCCCTCCTCTAGTAGGTACCTCTATGTATTGCTGCAAAAAACTATCCTGCACACATTTTACAAACTCCAAACCATCCAGCCCATTTACCGAATGTGTTTCCCAGTCTATGTGTGGAAAGTTGAAATCTCCCACAATCACTACTTTGTGCTTACTACTAATATCTGCTATCTCCTTACATATTTTCTCTTCCAATTCTCGATCCCCATTTGGCGGTCTATAATACACCCCTATAAGTGTTGCTACCCCTTTCCCACTTCTCAGTTCCACCCAAATAGCCTCCCTAGATGAGCCCTCCAATCTATCCTGCCAAAGCACTGCTGTAATATCTTCCCTGACTAGTAATGCAACACCTCCACCTCTTGCCCCTCCAATTCTATCACACCTGAAGCAACAAAATCCTGGAATATTTAGTTTCCAATCACAGCCCTCCTGCAACCATGTTTCACTGATCGCCACAACATCATACTTCCAGGTGTCTATCCAGACTCTAAGCTCATCCACCTTTCTTACAATGCTCCTAGCATTAAAATATGCACATTAAATTGTTTGTCCTACAACTTTAGGCTGTGCACGCCATACGCAAGAAGAAGACTCCGTGAAATGGCCTAATTTTGCTCCCAGAACTTGTGAACTTATGAATGATCACAGGTCATGAACAATTTGCTTTCACTGGCAGGTACATCAGCTTTCTTTCATTAATCAACGTCATTGGTGGCAGATTTACTAATAATTCTTTGCAGTAATGGAGTAACGCTGATGCAAAATGGTGTGAGCGTTGCAATGATCACTGGATTTCCAAGCAGTTAATCTTGCAAAACATTTCAATGTGAACAACACTGAGTGGAAGTGTCGCCAACGGCTAATGAGACCCAGTGAAAATGACTGTGTATTGGCAAAGGGCGCTCACTATCACTGTAAGCGGAACTGGGAACATACATTTCAATTGAATAGAAACACACAAGGCTGCCATGCTTCATGAGATAGAGGTAAAATAACAGGGGAATGCCAAAATGAGGAAGTTAGGTCTTAAGAGTTGGTTTGAACAATAGACAATAGGTGCAGGAGTAGGCCATTCGGGCCTTCAAGCCAGCACCGCCATTCAATGTGATCATGGCTGATGATCCACGATCAGTACTCCGTTCCTGCCTTCTCCCCATATCCCCTGACTCCGCTATTTTTAAGAGCCCTATCTAGCTCTCTCTTGAAAGTGGCCTCCACCGCCCTCTGAGGCAGAGAATTCTACAGATTCCCAACTCTCTGTGTGAAAAAGTGTTTCCACATCTCCATTCTAAATGGCTTACCCCTTAAACTGTAGCTCCTGGTTCTAGACTCCCCAACATCGGGATTGGGAACATGTTTCCTGCCCCTAGAGTGTCAGAACCCTTAATAATCTTATATGTTTCAATAAAATCCCCTCTCATCCTTCCAAATTCCAGAGTATACAAGCCCTGCCACTCCATTCTCTCAGCATTCAAGAAGGAACTGCAGATGCTGGAAGATCGATGGCACACAAAAATGCTGGAGAAACTCAGCGGGTGCAGCAGCATCTATGGAGCGAAGGAAATAGGCGACGTTTCGTGCTAGCCCTTGCTGTCTCCTCCCCTTCCTTAACCCTCGAGCTGTCTCCTCCCATCCCCCCCACCCCTCGGGCTCCTCCTCCTCCCTTTTTCCTTCCTTCTCCCCCCCCACCCCCCATCAGTCTGAAGAAGTGTTTCGGCCCGAAACGTTGCCTATTTCCTTCGCTCCATAGATGCCGCTGCACCCGCTGAGTTTCTCCAGCATTTTTGTGTACCTCCATTCTCTCAGCATATGACTTTCCCGCCATCCCGGGAATTAACCTTGTGAACCTACGCTACAATCCCTCAATAGCAAGAATGTCCTTCCTCAAATTTGGAGACCAAAAACTGCACACAATACTCCAGGTGTGGTCTCACCAGGGCCTCTTTGTTCCTATAGTAGCAGGAAAGATGTTAATCGATGGCAGCACTAAATCAGTTCCTGCTGATCGCAGTCAAATGACCCTTAACAGAGGAGAGCCACGAGCAATGGTAAGGTTGACCAAGTTTTGGTGCCCCTTGAACACTATCCAGGAGCTCAAATGAAGATTACCTGGCAGAATTATCTATAAAGTGTTGGAGCAACTGGGGCAGCACGGTGGCGCATCGGTAGATTTGCTGGCTTACAGAGCTGGAGACCCGGGTTCGATCCTGACTACGGGTGCTGTCTGTACACAGTTTGTCTGTTCTCCCCGTGACCTGCGTGTGGTTTTCCCCGGGTGCTGCGGTTTCCTTCCACACTCCAAAGACACAGAGGTATGTTGGTTAATTGGCTTGGTATAAATGTAAGCGGGTGTAGGATCGTGTTAATATGCGTGGATCGCTGGTCGGCGCGGACCCGGTGGGCCGAATGGCCTGTTTCCGCGCTGTATCTCTAAACTAAACTAAACTAAGCTCATTTGGTCAGGTAACATCTCTGAAGAACATGGAACATGGATGTTTCTGTGAGGTATCTACCCGAAAGGTTACCTATCCATGTTCTCCAGAGATGCTGCCTGACCTGCTGAGTTCCTCAAGCACTGTGTGCCCTTTTGTGTATTAACCAGCATGTGAAGACCTTTGTTTCGACACACTGACAAAATGATCTACTTATTTAACTTTATTTATTCGCCAGTTTATAAGCTGTGTGGAACCAAAATTAACTGGCTATGTTTGGGGAATTAACGAGGAATGCCAGAACAAAATATGGAATGTTTAAAAATAATGGAGGTTGTTGAATAAAAGTTATGTGTGCTGATTAACAATATGACAAAATTAGAACGAAACGTTTCAGGAAGACATCTATTTAAGGTGAGGAATGGATGGTTTAGAGGAGGAGTATTTCATGCAGAAGGTGGTTGTGCAGTGCATTAATTTATACTTTAGAAATACAGCATGGAAACAAACCCTTCTGCGCTCTGACCATCAACCAGTGCCGGATTTACGTATATGCTAAACAAGCTATAGTTTAGGGCCCCCACTCTCTAGGGGGCCCCCGAAAACATTGATTGGCCTCGAGGTCTAGGGGGGCCTCCGGCCAAGGCAGAACACCTACCGTTCAACTCTGGGCGGCCCCCCCTCTCTATCTATCTCTCTCCATCTCCCCCCTGCTATCCGTGTCCGGGCCGCTCGCTCCTCATCCGCCGGCACGGCAGGCCGCCTTGCACACGCGCACAACCACGGCCAGCACATCATCGGCCGCCCTGCGCATGCGCACTGCAACGGCAACTGGTCGGCGCTGGGCACTTTCTCCCTCGCTTTGAATTGTGGGAGATTTGGCCGCCATGGCTGTCCGGTCGTTGGGGGCCTCACAAGTGGAACAGCTTAGGGCCTCTCTTCATCTAAATCCGGCACTGCCATCAACCACTCATTCGCACTAGTTCTGCATTATCCCACTTGCTCATCCACTTCCTGTGCACTGTGGGCAATTTACAGAGGGCCAATTAGCCTACAAACCCGCATGTCTTTGGGATGTGGGAGGAAACCGGACCATGCAGTTTTCTATCGGTCATACGGTGAATCGGAGTAGAATCAGGCCATTCGGCCCATCAATAAAAGTCCACCCACTCTTCCCGCTGCATTTTAAATGTGGCAGAACACACTCAACATTTTTTTACCAATGTAGGAGAGATAGGGGAGTCTAGTGTTAGGTTTATTAATGTCACCTGCACCAAGGTACAGTTAAAAACTTTGTTTTGCGGGCTTTCTAAATGAGTCAGATAATATTATACATAAATACAGTCTAGCCAAACTCAAGTACAACAGGTAGAGCAAAGGGAAAGATACAGAGTGCAGAATATAGTTCTCAGCATTGTCGCGCACCAGTTCCAGAGACAAAGTCCATTGCCCGCAATAGTACCGACAAAGATGAATTGGACAGCATCCAAGCTTAGAAAAATAGAAACATAGAAAATAGGTGCAGGAGGAGGCCATTCGGCCCTTCGAGCCAGCACCGCTATTCATTGTGATCATGGCTGATCGTCCCCAATCAATAACCCGTGCCTGCCTTCTCCCCATATCCCTTGATTCCACTAGCCCCTAGAGCCCTATCTAACTCTCTCTTAAATCCATCCAGTGACTTGGCCTCCACTGCCCTCTGTGGCACGGAATTCCATAAATTCACAACTCTCTGGGTGAAAAAGTTTTTTCTCACCTCAGTCTTAAATTGCCTCCCCTTTATTCTAAGACTGTGGCCCCTGGTTTTGGACTCGCCCAACATCGGGAACATTTTTCCTGCATCTAGCTTGTCCTGCATCATTTTTCCTGCATCTAGCTTAGAGAGGGACCGTTCTGAAGTCTGAAAACAGAGGGGATGAAGCTGTTTAGCTTACTTTAGAGATACAGCATGGAAACAGGCCCTTTGGCCCACTGAGTCCACACCGACCAGCGATACCCGTAAACTCGTACTATCCTATACACAATGGACAATGTGCAATTTTTACCAAAGCCAGATAGTCTACAAACCTGTGCACATTTGGAGTGTGGTAGGAAACCAGAGCACCTGGGGAAAACCCACGCAGGTCACGGGGTGCATGTGCAAACTCCGTACAGACAGCACCCATAGTCAGGATCGAAGCCGGGGCTCGGGTGCTGTAAGGCAGCAACTCTACCGCTGCACCACTGTGCTGCCACTGCTCCTGAGTCTGGTGGTGCGCGCTTTCAAGCTTCTGTACCTTCTGCCCGATGGGGAGTGGGGAGAAGAGAAGTGACTTTGATGGGAAATGTTTGTGATTAATTTGGTTGTTTTGCCCGACCTATGGGTGAGGCGTGTGCTAGTCGCTAATGATGTTGGCTGATCACCCAGATCAGAATATGTTGACAGGATGTTATTTTTCCTTCAACTGTTTCCACTAACGAGATCCTGATTCTCTGGGGGAAGATATTATTGCGTTTATTTGATGGCCTTTCAACAGAACGGGGCAGTTCCCATCCAAAGCAAAAAGACCAATTAACTAAATCTCATCAGCAAGCCGAACACTATGTTCGATTGCTGTGGACAATAGGTTGACACAATATTTGGAGCACACAATAGGTGTTCTTTTTACAGGCATATATTTTACATTGAACATGGAACATAGCACAAGCCCTTCACTCCTCAATGTCCATTCTGCGCCCATGGCTATACCTTTAACACGAGAGAAATAGTGGGTGGAAGATTGGAGTGGAAGAAGGTGGAAGGTCCGTCCTGTTTCCACAAATGCAATCAACCTGGTGTGCACAATCACATAAGATGAAATAGACCAAGTTGTCCTACAACTTTAATGCTGTGCATGCCATATGCAAGAAGAAGAAGAGAAATAATTGGGTAACGGCTCTACATACAGTGTGGAAACAGGCCCTATCGCCTCTGGCAGCTCGTTCCATATACCTACCACCCTTTGTGTCAAACAAAGTTGCCCCCCCCCCCCCCCCCTTCAGCCCCAAATTCCTATTAAATCTTTCCCCACTTCACCATAAACCTATGTCCTTTGGTTCTCGACTCTCTTACTCTGGGTAAAAGGCTCTGTGCGTTTATCCTATCTGTTCTTCTCATGATCTTATCTACCTCTATAAGTTCACCACTCTGTCAGCTCACGGTCCCTATCCGTCCATCCCGTGCATATCCATTTTGTACACCAAAACTCCTACATTTCAACCCATTTTATTGCAGGTGCCTGTTTTTAAGTCGGCCATGATGGGTTGCCTGAACATGGCGGTCAAGGGCAGTGAGGATTAAATGTAGCTTAGGGGAAGTATACGTGTAACACAGACTCAAGGATGTCAGGGGCTATGTGGAGAAGGCCAGAGGCCATAGCCTCTGAATAAAAGAACATCCCCTTAGAAAAGAGATGTCTGTATAACTCGTTTTCACCTTGGCCTACAGTTAACAAAAGCCTGTTTCCTTTATCATCGTTACTTTTTTGCATATCTTTCATTCATTTGTTCTATATACTGATTGGGGATGATCACCAATGATCACATTGAATGGTGGTGCTGGCTCGAAGGGCCGAATGGCCTACTCCTGCACCCATTGTCTATTGTCTATTGTCTATTGTTTATATATCTCTTTATATCATAGTCTGCATCTCTTGTTTCCTATTCCCCCGACTCTCAGTCTGTAGAAGGGTCTCCACCCGAAACGTCACCTACTCCTTTTCTCCAGAGATGCTGCCTGACCTGCTGAGTTGCTTCAGCTTTCTTCGGCTTAAATCAGCATCTGCAGTTTGTCCCTCCACATTTTATCTGCATCAAAATATATACATATATATATATATATATAGCTTTAACGTTTGAGGGAGTGCAAAACATAGGTGCACCACTAATGGGCCTGTCCCACTTAAGCAACTTTTTAGGCGACTACAGAAGACTATGCGGTCGCCGGTGGTAGTCGGGGTGTCGCCTGTATGGTTGCGAGAAGTCTCCTCAGTCGCCCAAAGAGTCCTAACGTCTTTATGGTCGGCGAGAATTTTTCAACATGTTGAAAAAATTTTCGGCGACAGTGGCAACTTTGGGTTTGACGCCAAATGAGCGTAGCGTGACGTAGGTGCTGTCGTAGGTTGTCGCCAGGTTAATGTAGGCCATCGCCAGGATGTGGTAGGGTGACGTCAGTTGTCGACAGGTGACGTAGGGTGTTGCCAAGAAGTTGTCGGTTGTTGACAGGTGACGTGGGTTGTCACTGGTGCTGACTTTGGTGAATTTCAATGTCGTATTCGCCGGCAGTCACCTAAAAAATCGTCCAAGTGGGACAGGCCCATCATGTATTCTCCCCTTCAGACTGAAGATCAAATGTTTGAGCACAAACCAACAGTTTCAGGATCAAGCTCTTCCCCACTTTAATCAACATGAACCTCTCAAGACCTCAGGGTATAGTGTCAATCTCCATGGAATATCTTCAAGGTTGAGAGTTTGATTCATCTTTGGATACTAGAAGAATCAAAGGACATTGAGATTGGATGGGAAACTGGACCCTGTAATACATCAGGTAGACATAAAATGCTGGAGTAACTCACCAAGTCAAAAGAATAGGTGACATTTCGGGTCAGAACCCTTCCTCAGATTGAGAAAGCTGTTGAGGAAGGGTTCAGACCCTAATCACCAATTCCTTTTCTGCTGAGATGCTGCCTGTCCCGCTGAGTTACTCCGGCTTTTTGTGGGTATCTTCAGTGTAAACCAGCATCTGCAGTTCCTTCATATACACCTGTAACACATCTCCCGATTGAATGGCAGACGGGACTGGAAAGATGATACCATTGCTTTGTTATGAACACCTGCATGGGACTTCTCAATGAAATCCATGAAACTGCACATACTGGATTCCTGAGCAAAAAAAGACAAAGTGCTGGAGGAACTCAGTGGGTCAGGCAGCTTGGAGGGAATGGACAGGTGGAAATTTGGGTTGAGATCCCTCTTCAAGCTTCCTTATATATGACTCCATATACACAAATAGATGCGTTGACCCTTAACTGTACTACGACTTGACCGAACCAGACCCGTAGTACCAAACGACAATGATTCAGGAACATGACTATCCATGGAGACAGCACAATAACTTGGCCTTCAACTACCAGCAAAACCAAGGAACTGATAGTGGACTTTTGAAGGGGTAGGATGGGGACCCACAGTCCCGTTTATATCAACGGGTCGATGGTCGAGAGGGTCAAGAGCTTCAAACTCCTGGGCGTGCACATCTCTGAAGATCTCGCCTGGTCGGAGAACTGATGCAATTATAAAGAAAACACATCAGTGCCTCTACTTCCTGAGAAGATTACGGAGAGTCGTGTGTCAAGGAGGACTCTCTCTAACTTCTACAGGTGCACAGTAGAGAGCATGCTGACCGGTTGCATCGTGGCTTGGTTCGGCAACTTGAGTGCCCAGGAGCGGAAAAGACTCAAAAAAGTAGTAAACACTGCCCAGTCCATCATCGGCTCTGATCTCTCTACCATCGAGGTGATCTATCGCAGTCGCTGCCTCAAAAAGGCTGGCAGCATCATCAAGGACCCACACCATCCTGGCCACTCACTCATCTCCCCACTACCTTCAGGTAGATGGTACAGGAGCCTGAAGACTGCAACGTCCAGGTTCAGGAATAGCTACTTCCCCACAGCCATCAGGCTATTAAACTCAACTCATACAAAACTCCGAATATTCATAGCCCATTATCTGTTTATTTGCACCTTATCTGTTTATTTATTCATGTGTGTATATATTTATATAATGGTATATGGACACACTGATCTGTTCTGTATTATTCATGCCTACTGTATTCTGTAGCAAAGCAAGAATTTCATTGTCCTTTCTGGGACACATGACAATAAACTCTCTTGAATCTTGACTCAAGGAACTGCAGATGCTGGAATCTTGAGTAAAACTCAAAGTGCTGGAGTAACTCAGTAGTTTGGGCAGCGTCTCTGGAGGGAATGGATAGTTTACTTTAGTTTAGAGATACAGCGCGGAAACAGGCCCTTCGGCCCACCGAGTCCGCGCCAACCAGCGATCCCCGTACATTAACACCATCCTACACACCCTAGGGACAATTGTTATACATTTACCAAGCCAATTACCTAAAAACCTGTACGTCTTTGGAGTGTGGGAGGAAAACGAAGATCCCGGCGAAAACCCTCGCAGGTCACAAGGAGAACGTACAAACTCCGTACAGACAGCACCCGTAGTCAGGATCGAACCCGGGACTCCGGCGCTGCATTCGCTGTAAGGCAGCAACTCTTCCGCTGAGCCACTGTGGTCGCCCTGATGCTGGAATCTTGAGTAAAACTCAAAGAGCTGGAGTAACTCAGTAGGTCGGGCAGCACCTCTGGAGGGAATTGATAGTTTTAATTTGGTTTAGAGAAACAGCGCGGAAACAGGCCCTTCGGCCCACCGAGTCCGCGTCGACCAACAATCTCCACACTCCAACGCTATCCTACATGTAACTAGGGACAATTTACGATCATGCAAAGCCAATTAGCCTACAAACCGGTATGTCTTCGGAGTGTGGGAGGAAACCGGGTGTCCCTGAGAAAGCCCACGCAGGTCACGGGGAGAACGTACAAATTCCCTGTAGACAACGTCAGGATCGAACACGGAACTGTGGCGCTGTAAGGCAGCAACTCTACCGCTGCGCCACTGTGGTGTGTAGGATGGAACTGGCGGACAGGTGGATAGACAATGTTTCGGGTTGGGGCCCTTCCTCAGACCTGGGATCCGACGAAGGGCCCTGAGCCAAAAAACATAGAAACATAGAAACATAGGAATTAGGTGCAGGAGTAGGCCATTCGGCCCTTCGAGCCTGCACCGCCATTCAATATGATCATGGTTGATCATCCAACTCAGTATCCCGTACCTGCCTTTTCTCCATACCCCCTGATCCCCTTAGCCACAAGGGCCACATCTAACTCCCTCTTAAATATAGCAACTCACTCTTAAATATAGCAATCTATATAAAAATAGCTTCTCCATTCACATTAATGCCAACTTCCATAACCTTCTCAATGGAAAAAAAGCATGGACATCAAATACCTGCATTGCCCACATCCTACAAATGAATAAAAATACCTAATTAATTGAATGTCATGTACTTTGAAATGCTTTTTGGATATACAGTGTATAATGAGATAAAATTAATTTTTTTCACTATTTTATCAGGGGAAATATAAGCTTTATTATTGATGTGTGGTAGTTTATTACAAAATTGTTGCTGAGATCCCGAAGGATAACTTGCCACTATTGTGTCATAAAGTACGCCCTTTATGTAATATTCATGGTGGATTTGTCCCTTGCTAAAACATGATTTGTATCATTTCTATTTAATTATTGAACTAACATTTTAATCATCTAGCAAACTGGGCCCCATATCTGAGAAAGGATGTGCTGGCACTGGAGAGGGTACAGAGGAGGTTTAGAAGAATGAGTTGGTTAACGTACGATGAGCATTGTGACTCCATGGGCCTGCACTCGCTGGAATTTAGAAGGATGAGGGGGTACCTCATTGAAACTTACCGAATAGTGAAAGGCCTGGATAAAATGGATGTGGAGAGGATGTTTCCACTCGTGGGAGAGTCCAGGACCAGAGGCCATTGAAGGACATTCCTTTAGGAAGGGGATGAGGAGGAATTTATTTAATCAGAGGGTGGTGAATCTGTGGAATTTATTGCCACAGATGGCTGTGGATTCCATTAATGGCTATTTTTAAGGCAGAGATAGATAGCTTCTTGATTAGTACAGGTGTCAGGGGCTATGGGGAGAAGGTAGGAGAATGGGGTTAGGAGGGAGAGATAGATCAGCCATGATTGAATGGTGTAGTAGACTCGATGGGCCAAATGGCCTAATTCTGATCCTATCACTTTTGAACATGAATATACTTTGAGGTGGCCATGTCGAATTAAAATCATCTTAACCTGAGGTTGACTTAGTTTAATGGTTGAATGAACAATTTGAATGAAACGTTTATGATTTGAGTTGATCGTCCTTCGATCATTTAGATGCTGTAAATGTTTGCCATTCTGAAATGTAGCTCTGGAGAAGATTGAAGACGGAGGGAGGCTCCACTATGATAACATTCCAGGTAGGAAGGCTAGAGAGACACAAAATACTGGAGTAACTCAGAGGGACAGGCAGCATCTCTGGAGAGAAGGAATGCGTGACGTTTCAGATCGAGACCATTCTTGATAAGAAGGATCTGAAGAAGGGTCTCGAAATTGAATGGATAATACAACACGTGGCATCATTTTGATCTTACAGAGGTGTATAAAATCCTAAGAGGAATAGATAAGAATCGTAATATAAACATAGATGAAAAGAATCATAAACATAGATAAAAATCATACGAGGAATAGATAAGAAGAAGAGGTAGATGCACAGGGTCCCTCGCCCAGAGTAGATGAATCGAGAACCAGAGGACATAGGTTAAAGGTGAGGGGTGAAAGATTTAATAAGAATCTGAGGGGTAACTTTTTCACGCACAAGTTTACAGACAATAGGTGCAGGAGTAGGCCATACGGCCCTTCAAGCCAGCACCACCATTCAATGTGATCATGGCTGATCATCCACAATCAGTACCCCTTTGCTGCCTTCTCCCAATATCCCCTGACTCCGCTATCTTTAAGAGCCCTATCTAGTTCTCTCTTGAAAGTAAACAGAGAACCGGCCTCCACCGCCCTCTGAGGCAGAGAATTCCACAGACTCTCCAATCTCTGTGAGAAAAAGTGTTTCTTCGTCTCCGTTCTAAATGGCTTACTCCTTATTCTTAAACTGTGGCCCCTGATTCTGGACTCCCCCAACATCGGGAACATGTTTCCTGCCTCTAGCGGGTCCAAGTCCAAGTCCTTAACAATCTTATATGTTTCAATTTCTCAGCATATGACAGTCCCGCCATCCCGGGAATTAACCTTGTATAATATAGGTGTATGGAACGAGCTACCAGAGGAGGTAGTTGAGGCATGTACTCTTGCAACCTTCAAGAAGCAGTTAGACAGGTACATGGATAGGACAGGTTTGGAGGGATATGGACCGAACACAGGCAGATGGGACGAGTGTAGCTGGGTCATGATGGCGGGTATGGGCAAGATAGGCCGAAGGGCCTGCTTCCACACTGTAAGACTTTATCTCCAAAGTTCTTGGTTTGCATGCACAGTCAACCTTTATTCCCAACAATTCATTCAATTTGTGTAAATGTCAGTTTGACTTCTGTTCCCTCATTCCCCCACCTTCCATTCATCTGTCAATAGCCTTCCTTTAAACTTTGGGCTGGTAATTTTTCTTGACCTTTTGAAACAGCATCCTTCACATCATTATTTTATCAATCAGTATAAATCTTCAAATGATTTGTGCTCCCCGTATTTCATTCCTTGGGTCTCATTAAAAAAACTCCTGGGTCCCAGCAGAACAATCAGTCCATTCGCCTTCCCCTTTGAAGGAGCCATTAATTTAAAGTTCAGTCGGGCTCCCCTGCACAACTTCCTCTCGTGCCTGTGAAGATGAAGCTTAATGGCTGTTGCAGTTGCAGTTGTATATGCAGCATTTACTGGGTTGCGATGTCTTAACCAAAGATTATAGAGCAGAGCAAGATAGACAACTCCTCCGAAATCCAATGGACTGACGTGTAGTACGTAACGGAACGTCACGGCCGCCATTTGTTGATGCCAAACGCGACATCTTTGGTAGGTGGGATGGACTCCACAGTTATACAATCTGCTCTTACATCAGGTCGCAGGGAAAAGCAAATATACTAGAGGCTCCTCTAGTATCTTTGGGGGAAGAGGACGTTTCCTCCACTCCTGAGTTGATCCAGGACTGATTCTCGGTCCCCCCAATACCAGATGAAGCCGGCCGGCGGGAGAGCCTCAAGCGTCTGCCTGCGGTCGGCGCTCCCGAGGGAGGCAGCGGGCGGGCAATGCTCCTCTAGTATCTTTGATGTCATCCATTCCAAAGATCGATCCGCTCTATGATCTTTGGTGTAATCAGTGTTGTAGGGAAAAGTGTTTTATATATAATCGATCACTTCACATATTTAGTTAATATTATTGTAAATGTTATTAATGTTATTGTAAATTGCCGCACAACAAAATGGCGTTGTGTCATGCCTATGTCACACTACGCTTTTTTCGCAGAGTGGCGCATCTTGCTCTGCTCGATAATCTTTGGTCTCAACCACTGTGTGTGTGTGCATTCCTCCAGTGTTCAGTTCCATGCACATCAATGAGCCAAGTATGGGATTGACCGCACAGAGACACAAAAGGCTGGAGTCACTCAGCGGGTCAGGCAGCATCTCCGGAGAGAAGGAACGGGTGACGTTTCGGGTCGACACCCTTCTTCAGACTGAGCATCAGGGCAAAGGGAAATGAGAGATATGGACGGTGAATGTAGAGAGGTATGGAAGCGATGAATGAAAGATGTGCAAAAAAAGTAACGATGACAAAGAAAACAGGCCGTTGTTAGCTGTGGGCTGGGTGAAAACGAGTTACAGACAACGAGACTCAACAAGATGACTTAGAAGCTAGTACGACTTGGGTGGGGAACAGAGAGAGAGGGGATGTAAGGGTCACTTGACGTTAATATGGAAAGTCAAGTATGGGAATGATTGTATAAAGAGCAGCCAACATTCTGGCATTTATTTCACATTGATTATACCTTGTGTCTGTGTTAGACAAGTTAACCTCTTTTTTTAATCAAAAAATGTATTCAATCATTAAAAAAATAATATTTACACTACAATAAAACAAACCAGAACCCACCAGCATAATACAATACCAACAAATATCCTAAATAAACTACGATACAACTATGTTACAATCTTTATTGAGGATATATTCAACACCCTGCGGTCCCGGAACTCCCCCAGGATGCCCATGGACAGGGTGTATTCCCTTTCTAACTCCACCCAGGCATGGACGTAACCCCAGAAAATGGGCAGGCAGCCGGCTCGGGTAAAGCCCTCCACCGCCTGGCGCCGTGACTCGCGGATGGCAAGCTTGGCCAGGCCCAGGAGCAACCCAACCAGGACATCTTCAGTCCTACCCAAGTTAACATCTTTGAGGGTCCAAGGGTTGTCAATACAAACAACAGCAGAGCTGAGGCAGAGGTTCACTTGCACCTCTTCCAATCTCACCAACCCTATCCGTTGTTCTTGGTGTTGACTCCCAGACCGAGCGCAGACTGGGCGATCGTTTACTGAACATAGAAACATAGAAATTAGGTGCAGGAGTAGGCCATTCGGCCCTTCGAGCCTGCACCGCCATTCAATATGATCATGGCTGATCATCCATCTCAGTATCCCGCACCTGCCCTTCTCTCCATACCCCCTGATCCCCTTAGCCACAAGGGCCACATCTAACTCCCTCTTAAATATAGCCAATGAACTGGCCTCAACTACCCTCTGTGGCAGAGAGTTCCAGAGATTCACCACTCTCTGTGTGAAAAAAAGTTCTTCTCATCTCGGTTTTAAAGGATTTCCCCCTTATCCTTAAGCTGTGACCCCTTGTCCTGGACTTCCCTAACATCGGGAACAATCTTCCTGCATCTAGCCTGTCCAACCCCTTAAGAATTTTGTAAGTTTCTATAAGATCCCCCTCTCAATCTCCTAAATTCTAGAGAGTATAAACCAAGTCTATCTAATCTTTCTCCATAAGACAGTCCTGACATCCCAGGAATCAGTCTGGTGAACCGTCTCTGCACTCCCTCTATGGCAATAATGTCCTTCCTCAGATTTGGAGACCAAAACTGTACGCAATACTCCAGGTGTGGTCTCACCAAGACCCTGTACACCTACAATCAGTCCACCTTGGCCTACGCAATTGCCCAATTGCCAAACCTTTTCGACTTCCCTTCCCATTCCCACATTGACCTCTCTGTCCTGGGCCTCCTCCATTGTCAGAGTGAGGCCACACGCAGATTGGAGGAACAGCACTCATTTATATAGCGCCAAAGGGAATTGCAGATGCTGGTTCACACCGAAGAAAGACACAAAGTGCTGGAGTAATTGCTTATTAGTTTCTTGCGTGTCAATTTGTCACTGGAATCAATCTGGTGAACTGTTGTTGACACAAAGTGCTGGAGTAACTCATCGGGTCAGGCAGCATTGTTGGAGAAAAAGGATCGATTAACTTTTTGGTGGGAACCCTTCTTCAGACTGTGAAGAAGGGTTCCGATTTGAAATGGCACCCATCCTTTTCCCCCAGATATGCTACCTGCCCCGATGAGTTACTTCAGCACTTTGTATCTAACTTTTCCATTGAGAGTAGGGAAGATTCAAACAAGAGGACATGATTTGAGAATTAAAGAACAAATGTTTAGGGGGAACATGAGGGGGAACTTCTTTACTCAGAGAGTGGTAGCTGTGTGGAATGAGCTTCCTGTGGAAGTGGTGGAGGCAGGTTCGATTTTATCATTTAAAAATAAATTGGATAGGTATATGGACGGGAAAGGAATGGAGGGTTATGGTCTGAGTGCAGGTAGATGGGACGAGGTGAGAGTAAGTGTTCGGCACGGACTAGAAGGGCCGAGATGGCCGTGCTGTAATTGTTATATGGCTATATGTTATATGGCTATTAATTTATATAGCACCATTTAGCGTATGGTGTCGCCAATAATCATTGTTAGACATAACCTCGCATTAAGTTGATGAAGTTTAATCTAGTTTAATTCATTATTGACACTTGTACTGAGGCACAATGAAAAGTTTTTGTTTATATACTATCCAGTCAAAAACAAAAGGCTATACATGAAGACTGTCAAGTCATCCACAGTGTAAAATTAAAGGATTAAGGCTACAACATTTAATGCAAAGATATAAGTCCGATTAAATAATGTTCAAAGGTCTCCAATGGGTAGATGGGAGGACAGGATCACAGTAGAGCTGATGAGAAGACTGTTCAGTTGCCCGATAATAGATGGGAAGAAGCTGCTCCTGAATCTAGAGGTCCAGGAGGCATGATGGACATACCTTGGATCTACTGGCACATCTTATGAAAGACAGGGAGGTGAGAAGGTGGACAGACAGATGTAAGATGGCAATCTCGTTGCATTAGGCCAAAGTGACTAATGGCATGAATGGCACAAGACTAGAGTTCTTATTCATCTTGCGTATGGCATACACATCCTAAAGTTGTAAGTCAATTTGTTCTATTTGATCTTGTTGATGCACGTCATGCTGATTGCATTAGTCGAAACAGGGTGGACCACGTGAAGGTTGCAATCACCCATCCTAAGACTAGAATTGAATGAGTACAATGATCTTTAGGTTTAGAGGGATACTCTATATGTTTACAGAGATATGGACCAAATGTGTGAAGGCGTGACTACCAGAGATGAGGCATCTTGGTCAGCATGGGCAAGTTGTGCCAAAGAGCCTATTTCTGTGCGGTCTGTCTCTATACGCTCATAAGGTTGAATTTGGCCAAATGGCCCATCGTGTCCTCTCTGCCATCCAATCATGGCTGATCCTTTCCTCTCCACCCAATTCTGCCTTCTCCCTGTAACCTTTGATGCCCTTGCTAATCAAGAACCTGTCAATTTCTGCCTTACAAATACCCAGTGACTTGCCCTCCACAGCTGTCTGGGGCAATGAATTCCACAGATTCACCACCCGCTGACTGAAGAAATTCCTCCTCATCTCCTTTCTAAAGTTACGTCCTTTTATTCTATGGCACCATCAGGGAGGGGAGAGAGTGAAGGGACGGTGAGCGAGGGAATGCAGCGGTTACTTGGTTAGAGAAATCAGTACTCGTACCGGCTGGGTGGTAAACTGCCCAAGCGAAGTATGAGGTGCTGCCCCTCCAATATGCATTTGACTTCACTCTGACAGTGGAGGAGGCCCAGGACAGAAAGGTCGATGTAGGAATGGGAAAGGGAGTTAAAATGTTCGGAAAGCGGGAATTGGAGGAACGGCAGTCAAGCGTCAAACCCAACTTCGAACTGGTTATCCGTAGCGTCTTGGATGTTTTGCGAAGATAAGTAAGGCTCTGCTCCATCCATCTTTGTCCCCCATGCCAGAGGCAATTGGCTTATGAGAACATAGCGTGATGTGATTTTCATGTTTAGTTAAAAGATATACGGCACGGAAACAGGCCCTTCAGCCCACCGAGTCCGCACTGACCAGCGATCCCGCACATTAACACTATCCTGCACACACAAGGGACAATTTATTACACATACACCAAGCTAATTAACCTACATACCTGTGCGTGTTTGGAGTGGGGGAGGAAACTGAAGATCTCGGGAAAATCCACCGCGGTCACGGGGAGAACGTACAAACTCCGTACAGACAGCAACCGTAGTCGGGATCGAACCCGGGTCTCCGGCGCTGCATTTGCTGTAAGGCAGTAACACTTGCACTGCTGTGGCCACCCAAGAATATTTAAAATGATAAAATGCATAGTTGGGTGAGATAGATAGAATCTTTTTCCCAGGATGGAAAAATGAAATACTGGAGGGCATAGCCATATGGTGAGAGGGACAAAGTTTAAAGGAGATGTGTCGGCCGTTTTATTTACACAGAGAGCGGTGAGTGCCTGGGACACACAGCTGGGACGGCACAGCTGGGACGGCTGTTGAGGCATATACAACAGTGGCATTTAAAAGACTTTTGGATAGGTAAATGGATATGTAGGGAATGGAGGTATATGGATTATGTGCAGGCAGATATAGTGTTGGTCTGGGCAGCATGTTCAACACAGACATTGTGGGCTGGAGGGCCAGCTCTTGTGCTGCACTGTTCTATACCCTGAGAGATTAGTACTGGGCGGCATGGTGGCGCAGCGGTGGAGTTGCTGCCTTACAGTGAATGCAGCGCTGGAGACCCAGGTTCGATCCTGACTACGGGTGCTGTCTGTACGGAGTTTGTACGTTCTCCCTGTGACCTGCTTGGGTTTTCTCCGACATCTTGGATTTCCTCCCACACTCCTAAGACGTACAGGTTTGTGGGTTAATTGACTTGGTAAATGTAACAATTGCCCCTAGTGGGTGTGGGATAGTGTTAATGTGCGGGGTCGCTGGTTGGCGCGGACCCAGTGGGTTGAAAGATTCTGTTTCCGCACTGTATCTCTAAACTAAATTAACAGAGGAACATTTTACCCTAAAATAGACACAAAATGCTGGAGTAACTCAGCAGGACAGGCAACATCTCTGGAGGGAAAGAATAGGTGACGTTTCAGGCCGAGACCCTTATTCAGACTCTTTTGGCTTTGCTTCTCTTGAAAGAAACTGGCTGTCACCCAGTCTATGCCCAGGAAGCTAATGGTATCCTGAATTGTTGAATAGTATCCTGAAAAAGGTAACAGTCAGCAAACAATTCTCCCATCAGTATCTGCATCGATTATTAAGTCTTGAATTAAACTTTTTCTTGCCAATAATAAGGAAAATGACTTGAGTGAAAAGCTGATTATTAATTTAATCTTGTAGTCACGGTGGCGCAGCGGTAGAGTTGCTGCCTTACAGCGAATGCAGCGCCGGAGACCCGTTTTCGATCCCGACTACGGGTGCTGCCTGCACGGACTTTGTACGTTCTCCCCGTGACCTGCGTGGGTTTTCTCCGAGATCTTCGGTTTCCTCCCACACTCCAAAGACGTGCAGGTTTGGCTTGGTAAATGTAAAAATTGTTCCTAGTGGGTGTAGGAGGATGTTGTTAATGTGCGGGGATCGCTGGTTGGCACTTACCCGGTGGGCCGAAGGGCCTGTTTCCGTGCTGTATCTGTAAAGTAAACTAAACTAAACTAAACTTCTCTGCAAGCATTAATCTTCATTATGTAGTGATGCTTATCAAAGTCCTAGAGCATAACAACTGCCACAGAGGCAAGATATGGGATTAGCCTAGGCACAAGAGATTAAATTGTTTTGATGGTTTTTCTATAACGGAAAACTCCTGGTTTCTGTCCCAAATATTTCTTTGTTCTAAAAGTAGGTCATCGAGTCATATAGTCACAGAGAGTCATAGAATCACACAGTGTAGAAATAAGCCCTTCAGCCCAACTTGCCCACACGGGCCAACATGTCCCAGCTACACTAATCCCACCTTCACGCATATGGTCCATATCCCTCCAAACCTGTCCTATCAATGTACCTGTCCAACTGTAACTTAAATATGTTGGGATAGTCCCTGCATCAACTACCTCAGGCAGCTTGTTCCATATACCCACCACCCTTTGTGTGAAAAACTTACCCCTCAGATTCCTATTAAATCTTTTCCCCTTCACAAACCTCTGTGCATCGACCCGATCTATTCCTCTCATGATCTCCTGCACCTCTATAAGATCACCCCTCATCCTCTTGCACTCCAGGGAATAGAGTCCCATCCGTTCTATAATGGAAAACTGGTGGTTTCTGTCCCAAATATTTATTTGTTAAAAAGGTCGTCGAGAGCCATAGTGATATAGTGTGGAAACATGCCCTTTGGCCCAACTTGCCCACACCAGCCAACATGTCCCAGCTACATTAGTCCCACCCACCCGCCCATGTTTGCCCCATATCCCTCTAAACCAGTCCTATCCATGTACCTGTTCAAATCTTTCATAAATGTTGTGATAGCACCTGCATCGACTACCTCCTCTGGCAGTTTGTTGGATATTAATAGTACAAATACCACGGAGCGTACCTGGACTGTAAACTGGACAGATCCAGGATCCCCGTGGACCTGTACAAGAAGGGGTAGAGCCATCTGTACTTTTTGACAAGACCCCGCTCCTTCAGCGTCTGCAGTAAGATGCTGCAGATGTTCTATCAATCGGCTGGTGGCCGGTGCCATCAGCTTCACTGCCGTGTGCTGGGGCAGCGGGGTGAAGGCCGTGGACGGCAACAGGACCGACAAACTATATAACCATATAACCATATAACAATTACAGCACGGAAACAGGCCATCTCGGCCCTACAAGTCCGTGCCGAACAAATTTTTTTTTTCCCCTTAGTCCCACCTGCCTGCACTCATACCATAACCCTCCATTCCCTTCTCATCCATATGCCTATCCAATTTATTTTTAAATGATACCAATGAACCTGCCTCCACCACTTCCACTGGAAGCTCATTCCACACCGCTACCACTCTCTGAGTAAAGAAGTTCCCCCCTCATATTACCCCTAAACTTCTGTCCCTTAATTCTGAAGTCATGTCCTCTTGTTTGAATCTTCCCTATTCTCAAAGGGAAAAGCTTGTCCACATCAACTCTGTCTATCCCTCTCATCATTTTAAAGACCTCTATCAGGTCCCCCCTTAACCTTCTGCACTACAGAGAATAAAGACCTAACTTATTCAACCTATCTCTGTAACTTAGTTGTTGAAACCCAGGCAACATTCTAGTAAAAACTCATCAGGAAGGCTGGCTCCGTCCTGGGGGCGGAGCTGGATTCATGGGAGATGGTCTTGGAAGCGAAGACCGAGATGAGAAAAACATTTTTTTACACAGAGAGTGGTGAATCTCTGAAATTCTCTGCCACAGAGTGTAGTTGCGGCCAGTTCATTGGCTATATTTAAGAGGGAGTTAGATGTGGCCCTTGCGGCTAAAGGGATCAGGGGGTATGGAGAGAAGGCAGGTACAGGATACCGAGTTGGATAATCAGCCATGATTATATTGAATGGCGGTGCAGGCTCGAAGGGCCGAATGGCCTTTTCCTGCACCTATTTTCTATGTTTCTATGCTCCTTAAACTGCAGAACATCTTGGACAATGCAGCTCACCCCCTCCATGACACGCTGGTCAACCTGAGGAGCACCTTCAGCACCAGACTGGTTCCACCAAGATGTGAGGCAGAACTCCGCAGGAGATCCTTCTTCCCTGTGGCTATCAAACTTTACAACTCCTCCCAACTCCTGTCATGGGGTAGACTGAGACTGATTCCCGCCCTCCCCCCCCCCCCCTCCCCCCCCCCCCCCCCCCCCCGCCCCCCTCATCAATCTTTGCACATCCCCCAAGCCTTTCCACTCGTTGCTTCAATTTATGTGTCATGTATTTTGTGTGTTGGCAATCAATTTTCCCTTCTGGGGTCAATAATGTTCTATCGGATGGTGTCGGATCGTATCGTATTCCTACCACCCTTTGTGTTAAAAAAGTTACCTCACAGGTTCCTATTAAATCTTTCCCCGCTCGACTTAAACCTATCGTAAGGGATTGATGACAAAGCATAAATAACTGCAATTTATTTATTTTATGAGTGAGGCGTTGACAGAAATGAAAAAGAAAACAGAGATTTTTTTAATTAATTTTGAGGAGGAAAACGTATAAAAAATGACAGGACACAATATAAATGACCTGGCCAGAATGCCAGAAAAATGACAAATGGAATTTAATACAGAGAACTTGGGGAGATAGAACTAACTGAAGAATGGTATAAAAATGTAGGATATTAGAACATAGACCGTAGTCAGTTGTAAAGTCAATTTTATTCGTCACATTGAACTGTGCCACAGAGGAGTATAGAATATAGAACATTGAATATAAAGAGTCATAGAGTGATACAGCGTGGAAACAGGCCCTTTGGCCCAACTTGACCACATCAGCCAACATGTTCCAGCTACACCAGTCCCATCCTGCCCGCATTTGGTCCATATCCCTCCAAACCTGTCCTATCCATGTACCTGTCTAACTGTTTCTTAACACATAGAACATAGAAACATTGGACATGGGACATGACGGCACGGTGGCGCAGCGGTGGAGTTGCTGCCTTACAACGCCAGAGACCCAGGTTCGATCCCGACTACGGGTGATTGTCTGGACCGAGTTTTTGTACGTTCTCCCCACGACCGCGTGGGTTTTCTCCGAGAACTACGAATTCCTCCCACACTACAAGACGTACAGGTTTGTAGGTTAATTGCCTTTGTGTGAACGTTAAAAAAATTGTTACTGATGTAGGACAGTGTTAAAGTGCAGGGAAGGCTGGTCGGTGCGGACTCGGTGGGCCGAAAGGCCTGATTCTGCTCTGTATCTCTAAACTTATAGAGATAGGACATAGAAACATAGCAACATGGAAAATAGGTACAGGAGTAGACGATTCGGCCCTTCAAGCCTGCACCGCCATTCAATATGATCATGGCTGATCATCCAACTCAGTATCCTGTAGCTGCCTTCTCTCCATACCCCCTGATCCATTTAGCCACAAGGGCCACATCTAACTCTCTCTTAAATATAGCCAATGAACTGGCCTCAACTACCTTCTGTGGCAGAGATTCAGAAATTCACCACTCTCTGTGTGAAAAATGTTTTTCTCATCTCAGTCATAAAAGATTTCACCTTTATCCTTAAACTGTGACCCCTTGTTCTGGACTTCCCCAAGATCGGGAACAATCTTCCTGCATCTAGCCAGTCCAACCCCATAAGAATTTTGTAAGTTTCTATAAGATCCCCCCTCAATCTTCTAAATTCTAGCGACTACAAGCCGAGTCTATCCAGTCTTTCTTCATGTGAAAGTCCTGCCATCCCAGGAATCAGTCTGGTGAACCTTTTCTGTGCTCCCTCTATGGCAAGAATGTCTTTCCTCAGATTAGGAGACCAAAACTGTACGCAATACTCCAGGTGTGGTCTCACCAAGACCCTGTACAACTGCAGTAGAACCTCCCTGCTCCTATACTCAATCCTTTTGCTATTGGACATTAAACATTGGAACATTGGGCATAGATCATTGAACATTGAACATAGAATATAGTACAGCATAGGAACGGGGCATTTGGCCCAGAATATCTGTGCTGAACGTGATGCCAATTTAAACTGCACATCACCCTGCATGTGATCTATATCCCTGCTTTACCTGTCTATCTATGTTCTCAATCTAACTGCATTTGCTATTGTACCTGCTTCCATGATTCCTTTGCCAGCTCATCCCAGGTACCTACCATTCTCTGTGTTAAAAAAAACATCTTACCTCCCAAATCTCCTTTGAACTTTCCCCCCCTCACCATTTAAAGTATCATGGAAGTGCATCCACCTATCCATAAAGGTTGGAGGACAGCTCACAACATTGATAAACTTTCAAAGGTTTAGGTTTCAATGGTTCAGAAGGATGAGAGGGAATCTTATTGAAACTTACAAGATTATTAAGGGTTTGGACATGCTAGAGGCAGGAAACATGTTCCCGATGTTGGGAGAGTCCAGAACCAGGGGCCACAGTTTAAGAATAAGGGGTAAGCCATTTTTCTCACAGAGTCTGTGGAATTCTCTGCCTCAGAGGGCGGTGGAGGCCGGTTCTCTGGATACTTTCAAGAGAGAGCTATATAGGGCTCTCAAAGATAGCAGAATGGGGAATGGAGAGAAGGCAGGAACGGGTACTGATTGGGGATGATTAGCCACGATAATATTGAATGGCGGTGCTGGCTCAAAGGGCCGAATGGCCTCCTCCTGCACCTATTGTCTATTGTCTATTGTTTATCTGCTTTCTTACCAAAGATCCCCCAACGATCCCGGAACCAATCCCAGAGATTCACCATCTTTCTTCTCTTTCATTCTTTCATTCTTTCCTTCTTTCTTTCTTTCTATTTTCTCCGTGCAAAGACCAAGTCTATTCAGTCCCAGGAATCAATTAAGTGAAGTGTGGTTGTGTGTTCAGTTTTAGTTTGGAGGTGCCGCGCGGCCACAGGCCCTACGGCCTGGCGAGTCCGCCCCGACCAGCGATCATCCCGTACACTGATGCTATCCTACACACGAGGGACAATTTACAATCTTTACAGAAGCCAATCAGCCTACAAATCTGTATGTCTTTGGAGTGTGCGAGGAAATCAGAGCTCCTGCAGAAAACCCATGCGGTCATGGTGATATTGTACAAACTCCCGTGGTCAAGATTGAACCCGTGTCTCTGGCGCTGTGAGGCAGCAACTCTACCGTTGCACCACCGTGCCGCCCAGGCAAACACATATTTAATAAACTGGGAGATTTTTGTCACCTTGGCTTTGGTAAATAGATCCTCAATCTGATGCAATAATGTTGGATTGAGGTTTTATTGAGACGTACACAAGTTCATTCAAGCACATGATTCCCACATCCGTGTTCCATATAAATATGAATTTGATTTTGTCTTTTCATCATTACATTTCATGCACATCACCACAGAAGCGTGATGATGAAATAAATAGAAGTACCAACAGTAAAATCCTCTGAGAACGAGATGGCATAGCCACCTAAAAGCAGATACAATAATGTAGGACGTCTATGGATTTGAGGCCAATTGTGGACACAGCCCAGACCCGCACACAAAAGCCAATCTCCCTTCCATTGTCTGAAGAATGGTCTCGACCCCCGAAACGTCACCCCGTTCCTCCTCGTAGGGTTGGCGATCGTTTCGCCGAACACCTCTCCGCTCGGGGTCCGCGTTAACCAACCTGACCTCCCGGTGACTCAGCACTTCAAACTCCCCCTCCCATTCTGTATCCGACCTCTCTGTCCTGGGCCTCCTCCACGGCCAGAGTGAGCAACACCAGAAATTGGAGGAGCAGCACCTCATATTCCGCTTGGGAAGTCTGCATCCTGGTAGCATGAACATTAAATTCTCACAATTCTGTTAATCCTTACTGTCTCCTCCCCTTTCCAGCTCTCCCTCAGTCCTCGGGCTCCTCCTCCTCCTTTTTTCTTTCTTCTCCCCGCCTCCCCCCACCCCCCCCCCCATCAGTCTGAAGAAGGGTTTCGGGCCCGAAACGTTGCCTATTTCCTTCGCTCCATAGATGCTGCTGCCGCCTGCATGCGCTGAGTTTCTCCAACATTTTTGTGTACGTCCGATTTTCCAGCATCTGCAGTTCCTTCTAAAACACGTCACCCATTCCTTATCTCCAGAGATGCTGCCTGATCCGCTGAGTTACTCCAGCATTTTGTGTCTGTCCCTCCATTTCTACCTCATGCCTGCTCAGCAAGTCCAGCAGCATAATCAAGGACTAGTTGCACCCTGGCCACTCCCTCTTCTCCCCCTCTCCCATCGAGCAAAAGTTATAGAAGTGTGAAAACACACACCACCAGATTCAGGGACAGTTTCATTCCAGCTGTTATCAGGCAACTGAATCATCCTAGCACAACCAGAGAGCAGTGCTGAACTACTATCCACCTCATTGGTGACGGTCAGACTATCTTTGATCGGATTTAGTAAAGAAGACTTTACCTCGCACTAAACGTTATTCCCCTATCACGTATTGTAAATGGCTCAATTGTAATAATTGTACTATCTTTCTGCTGACTGATTAGGACGCAACAAAAGCTTTCTACTGCACCTCGGTACATGTTGGTACTTTGGTTGCATTAACCCTAAGTGTGGGTGGGTGGAAAGAGAATCAGGGTGGGGGTAGCTGACATCAAAATGGTATGAATATTGAATTTTCCAATTTTAGGTAACTAATCTACGAACACACTCCCCCCCCCCCCCCCCCCCCCCCCCCCACCTTTCCTCCCCTCCCATAACTGTGCCACATCTGGACCCGCACCCACTTCCCCATCCACCACCCATTCCCTTCCATCTCTATTCCTTCCTCCTGCTTCACATTTCACCTCCTTTTCTCCCCTTGATTAGGACTGGTGTCGGGGTTATGGGGAGAAGGCAGGAGAATGGGGCTGAGAGGGAAAGATAGATTAGCCATGATTGAATGGCGGAGTAGACTTGATGAGCTGAATTCTGCTCCAATAACGTGAGCTTATCTCCTTGTCATGCTACCGTTTGCCTTTTCATTTCTGGCCTTTATCTAACCATCTGCCAATTTAAAACCCCACTCACCTCTGTCCCCTTATCACTTGTGGAAACCAAGTGCAGAATTCCCATCAGAGAGAGGAAGAAAGCTTCTTCAGGGTAGGCATATCTTGAGGTGATTTCGCAGTGGAGCCTGAGGAATGGTCCTGATCCAATAGACAATAGACAATAGGTGCAGGAGTAGGCCATTTGGCCCTTTGGGCCAGCACCGCCATTCAATGTGATCATGGCTGATCATCCCCAATCAGTACCCCGTTCCTGCCTTCTCCCCATATCCCCTGACTCCGCTATTTTTAAGAGCCCTATCTAGCTCTCTCTTGAAAGCATCCAGAGAACCTGCCTCCACCGTCCTCTGAGGCAGAGAATTCCACAGACTCACCACTCTCTGTGAGAAAAAGTGTTTCCTCGTCTCTGTTCTAAATGGCTTACTCCTTATTCATAAATTGTGGCCCCTGGTTCTGGACTCCCCAACATTGGGAACATGTTTCCTGCCTCTAGTGTATCCAAGCCCTTAACAATCTTGATCGAAACGTCAACCATCCTTTTTCTCCAGAGATTCTGCCTGACCCGTTGAGTTACTTCAACACATTGTGTCTTATCTCCACTTATCACAGGCGGCACAGTGGTGCAGCGGTAGAGTTGCTGCCTTACAGCGCCAGAGACCCGAGTTCGATCCTGACTATGGGTGCTTGTCTGTACGTAGTTTGTACGTTCTCCCTGAGACCTGTGTGGGTGTTTTCCCCGGGAGATCCAGTTTCCTCCCACACTCCAAAGACGTACGGGTTTGTAGGTTAATTTGCTAAGTAAGATTGTACATTTTCGCTAATATGTGTAGGATAGTGTTCATGTGTGTGGATCGCTGGTCGGCGTGGACTTGGTGAACCAAAGGGCCTGTTTCTGTGCTGTATCTCTAAACTAAACTAAAGCAGACTTACCAGGCATTGTCCTGCCCCACTTTTCTTCCAGGTTTCTCCCCCCTTCTGAACGGTCCTGACCCAACATGGTGCCTATTCATGTTCTCAAGAGATGCTGCTTGACCCCTTGAATCACTACAGTTCTTTGCGTGCTTTGTTTGGTGTTTAGTTTATTGAATGGCGGAGTAGAATCACTATAGCTTTAGTTTAGTTTAGAGATACTGCGTTGAAACAGGCCTCACCGAGTCCATGCCGACCAGCGATCCCTGCACCCTAACGCTAACCTACACACACTAGGGCCAATTTTACATTGATAACAAGCCAATTAACCTACAAACCCTATACGTCTTTGGAGTGTGGGAGGAAACCGAAGATCTCAGAGAAAATCTACGCTGGTCATGTGGAGAACATGCAAACTCTGTACAGACAGTGACCGTATTCAAAAACGAACCCGGGTCTCTCTTGTTGTAAGGCAGTTGTTCTACCAATGTACCATCGTGCCGCCCCTAATGAGCACTGATAGAGAGTAGAGGTTACAGGTAAACAAGTGGAGGGAGGTGATTGATCAGGTTACTCTGAAACCTAGCATGAACTTGATGGGTCAACTGTCTTTCTGTGTTGGAGTGAAATATGAGAAGTTAAAGTCTTGTTAAAGGATCATTAACTTGCACCTGAGTAGTGAAGGCATCTTAGTTTTATGTCCCATCCAACGGACGTCATCTTGAACACGGTGGTGAGTCCCCTTGGCGAGGCAGCAACCTGCCAACGGTCTTTCAACGGTCCCAAGCAGTCATTCCAGGTGCGACAGAGGTTCACCTGTATCTCCTCCAACCTCATCTACTGCATCCGCTGCTCTAGATGTCAGCTGATTTACATCAGGGAGACTAAGCGGCGGTTGGGCGATCGTTTCGCAGAACACCTCCGCTCAGTCCGCAATAACCTACCTGAGCTCCCGGTGGCTCAGCACTTCAACTCCCCCTCCCATTCCCAATCCGACCTCTCTGTCCTGCGTCTCCTCCATTGCCAGAGTGGGCAACACCGGAAATTGGAGGAACAGCACCTCATATTCCGCCTGGGCAGCTTGCATCCTGATGGCATGAATGTTGAATTCTCCCAATTTTGCTAGCCCTTGCTGTCTCCTCCCCTTCCTTAACCCTCGAGCTGTCTCCTCCCATGCCCCCGCCCTCAGCCTCCTCCTCCTCCCCTTTTTCCTTCCTTCTCCCCTCCCACCCCCCATTCAGTCTGAAGAAGGGTTTCGGCCCGAAACGTCGCCTATTTTCTTCGCCCCATAGATGCTGCTGCACCCGCTGAGTTTCTCCAGCAATTTTGTGTACCAACGGTCTTTCAATGATGAGCAGGACTTGAATCTACATCCTCATGGCTCAGGCTAACTGTTATTGCTACAGTCAGCCACGACCTCAGTGAAAGACAGATCGGCAGAAATGTGCTCACCCCTTCTCCGAGTCATGTTCTTCTTAACGGAAAACTCAATAGCTTTTACCCTTTTTGTCATTGCTAAGTTCCTGTGCTCACCGTCCGTGACTGTGAGCTTATTACTTCCTTGGCTGTGGAAATCAATGCAGGGTGTGCTCAAGATTGAAAAGAATTGCGGCAAGGACAGAATAGACCAAGAAGGTGTGTAGATTTGCTGCCACACTCAAGCATAGATCAACCTTATTTTCCTTTAAAGAAAAACAAACTTCCATTCACACAGCGCCTTTTTATATCATCTGAAAAAGCTCTGCAGCCAAGAGCATATCTGCGTAATCCATTTATTAATGGTTGGAATTGTAACGGAGCGAGATCTCTCAAACAGCAACATATACATTTGTTTAGAGCAAGGTTGAGTAAGAGACAAATATTGACTGAGGATAATTGCTCGGTGTGTAGGAAAGAACTGCGGATGCTGGTTTAAATTATAGATATGTGCAGAATGCTGGAGTAACTCAGCGGGACAGGCAGCATCTCTACAGAGAAGACATGGGACATGTTTTGGGTCGAGACCCATCTGAAGAAGGGTCGAGACCCAAAACGGTACATCTACAAACCTGTACGTCTTTGGAATGTGGGAGGAAACCGAATATCTCGGAGAAAATCCACGCAGATCTCAGGATGCTTTCAAGAGAGAGCTGGATAGGGCTCTTAAAAATAGTGGGCAGGGGATATGGGGAGAAGGCAAAAACAGGGTACTGATTGGGGATGATCAACTATGATCACATTGAAAGGCGGTGCTGATTCGAAGGGCCGAATGGCCTACTCCTGCAGCTATTGTCTATTGTCTATCATGGAGGGGAACGTACAAAGTCCACACAGACACCCGTAGTCGGGATGGAACACGGGTCTCCGGCGCTGCAAGCACTGTAAGGCAGCAGCTCTACTGCTGCGCCACTGTGCCTTCCCAATCTTTTGCAAAGATGCTATTCCCTGCACTCAATTTCTCTGTCTCCACTGCACCTGTTTCCATGAAGAGGCTCTCCACTCCTGGACATCTGAGATATCCATTTTCTTCAGTAAATGAGGTTTCCTTCCGACTGTCGTAGATGGATCCCTCACCCATGTCTCCTTTGTGTCTTGTAGTTCTGTTCCCACACCTCCTCCCCTCAGATGGAACAAGGATAGAGATTCCCTGCTCCTCTACTTCCATTCCCCCCCCCCCTCCTTTTGCTATGAATGCTAACATACCATTCGCTTTCTTCACTGCCTGCTCCACCTGCATGCCTACTTTCAATGACTGGTGTACCATGACACCCAGGTCTCGTTGCATCTCCCCCTTTCCCAATCGGCCACCATTTAGATAATAGTCTACTATCCTGTTTTTGCCACCAAAATGGATAACCTCACATTTATCCACATTATACTGCATCTGCCATGCATTTGCCCACTCACCCAGCCTATCCAAGTCACCTTGCAGCCTCCTAGCATCCTCCTCACAGCTAACACTGCCCCCCAGTTTCGTGTCATCCGCAAACTTGGAGATGTTGCATTCAATTCCCTCGTCCAAATCATTAATATATTATTGTAAATAGCTGGGGTCCTAGCACTGAGCCTTGCGGTACCCCATTAGTCACTGCCTGCCATTCTGAAAAGGACCCGTTTACTCCTACTCTTCGCTTCCTGTTTGCCAGCCAGTTCTCTATCCACATCAATACTGAACCCCCAATACTGTGTGCTTTAAGTTTGTATACTAATCTCTTATGTGGGACCTTGTCGAAAGCCTTCTGGAAGTCCAGATATAACACATCCACTGGTTCTCCCTTATCCACTGTACTAGTTACATCCTCGAAAAATTCTATAAGATTCGTCAGACATGATTTACCTTTCGTAAATCCATGCGGACTTTGTCCAATGATTTCACCACTTTTCAAATGTGCAGCTATCCCATCTTTAATAACTGACTCTAGCAGTTTCCCCACTACCAATGTTAGACTAACCGGTCTGTAATTCCCCATTTTCTCTCTCCCTCCCTTTTTAAAAAGTGGGGTTACATTAGCTACCCTCCAATCCTCAGGAACTACTCCAGAATCTAAAGAGTTTTGAAAAATTATCACTAATGCATCCACTATTTCTGGGGCTACTTCCTTAAGTACTCTGGGATGCAGCCTATCTGGCCCTGGGGATTTATCGGCCTTTAATCCATTCAATTTACCTAACACCACTTCCCGGCTAAGCTGGATTTCACTCAGTTCCTCCATCTCATTTGACCCGCAGTCCACTGCTATTTCCAGCAGATTCTTTATGTCTTCCTTAGTGAAGACAGAACCAAAGTAGTTATTCAATTGGTCTGCCATGTCCTTGTTCCCCATCAACTAATTCCAATGGCAAAGGAACCAAGACGATTGGAGCTGATAGATCTGTTGCAGCCTTCATCCGCATTCACAGCCGTTGAGGTCAAGATAACTTTGTCCGCCTGGTCTGCCGTTGAGGTCTTGTAGGTTGGATCGTTCTTAGTCTTGACCCTCATCCTCGACCTTACCGCCATGGGTGTCCCTACCAGAAGCTGGTGCTTCCGACGGCATAGCTCTTGGAATCATGGGGGCACGCAAGCCTCTTCACCACGACAAGGTTACGATCCGAAGAGGTGGTAGAGCTACTGCCTTACAGCACCAGAGACCTGGGTTTAATCATGACCACGGGTGCTTGTCTGAGCGGAGTTTGTACGTTCTCCCCGCAGGTTTTCTCCGAGATCTTCGGTTTCCTCCCACACTCCAAAGACGTATATGTTTGAAGTTTAATTGGCTTGGTATAATTGTAAATGATCCCTTGTGTGTGTAGTCTAGTGTTTGTGTGCGGAGGTCGCTGGTCGGCACGGACTCGGTGGGCCGAAGGGCCTGTTTCCGCACAGTTTCTCTAAACTGAACTAACCAAAAACTGAATCAAGAACTATAGGACATAGGTTTGTGTGAGAGGGGAACAATTTAATAGGAATCTGAGGGGCAACTTTTTCACATGAGGGGCATAGGAATGAGAAGCAAGAGAAAGTAGTTGAGGTGAGCACAAGAGCAATATTTAGTCAAGAATGCTTTATTGTCATGTGTCCCAGATAGAACAGTGAAATTCTTACTTGCTGCAGCACAACAGAATATGTAAAAATAGTATGAATTGATAAACAAGAAAAGTGTGTTTATATACACATACTCACAATATATATACACACATACTCAAAAAACAAACTAAATAGTGCAATAATAATAATAATAATAGTCTAATAGTTCAGAGCTTATATGAGGTTGTTGTGATTAATAGCCTGATGGCTGTAGGGAAGACCCTACTTAACCATATAACAATTACAGCACGGAAACAGACCATCTCGGCCCTACAAGTCCATGCCGAACAAATTTTTTTCCCCCTTAGTCCCACCTGCCTGCACTCGTACCATAACCCTCCATTCCCTTCTCATCCATATGCCTATCCAATTTATTTTTAAATGATACCAATGAACCTGCCTCCACCACTTCCACTGGGAGCTCATTCCACACCGCCACCACTCTCTGCGTAAAGAAGTTCCCCCTCATATTACCCCTAAACTTCTGTCCCTTAATTCTGAAGTCATGTCCTCTTGTTTGAATCTTCCCTATTCTCAAAGGGAAAAGCTTGTCCACATCAACTCTGTCTATCCCTCTCATCATTTAAAAGACCTCTATCAGGTCCCCCCTTAACCTTCTGCGCTCCAGAGAATAAAGACCTAACTTATTCAACCTATCTCTGTAACTTAGTTGTTGAAAGTAGTTATTCAATACTTCAGACAGAAAACTGAACTGGATGAGTTGGGCCAAAGGGGTTGTTTCTGTGCAGTGTGACTCTATAACTTAAGAACTCCATGATGTTATCTGCCTTCTTCTCACTCTTGTAAAAGCATGGTAAAATCACCTTCAGCATGTCCACTGCTCAAACGAGAGCTGCCAAAGTGCTCGCAATGCATCCACACGCACGGTATACAAATTAAAACTCCCAAGATTACAGGGCAGCATGGTGGCGCAACAGTAGAGTTGCTGACTTGCAGTGTCAGAGACCCGGGTTCGATCCTGACTACGGCTACTGCCCATGGAGTTTGTACGTTCTCCCTGGGACTGCGTGGGTTTTCTCCGGGTGCTCCGGTTTCCACCCATACTCCAAAGACGTACAGGTTTGTGGGTTAATTGACTTCAGTAAAAAAATTGTAAATTGTCCCTAGTGTGTAGGATAGTGCTAGTGTAGTGATAGTGATCGCTGGTCGGAGCAGACTCGGTGGGACGAAGGGGCCTGTTTTTGTGATGTATCCCTGGTCTAAAGCCCATATTTCTTCCCAAACTGCCTTTTGCTATTCTCTACACCCAGTTTCTCTGTCTCCACCACATCTGTTCTTATGATGATGTTTTCCACATGCCAGCAACGTATTCACACCTACTAAAGACAAATTAAAACTCCAAGATTCATTGGCGATACTGGGACTCATTTACTCCTGGTGTGAACTCTGTCTCTTACCCAGTGAAAGAAAACTGATGTCACGAGATGTTTTCAAGAGAGAGTTAGATTTAGCTCTTAGGGCTAATGGAATCAAGGGATATGGGGAGAAGGCAGGAACGGGGTACTGATTTTGCATGATCAGCCATGATCATATTGAATGGCGGTGCAGGCTCGAAGGGCCGAATGGCCTACTCCTGCACCTATTTTCTATGTGGCTATATATCTATGTTCTACGTTTCCGTGGAAGGGTAAAACGAGCTGGCCAGTGGTCATAGCCTCAGGATTAAGGACTTATTCTCCAGAGATTCTGCCATTAGGCTATTAAACATGACAACAAATAAGCTCTGAGTTCCAACAGACTATTATTATTATTAATATTGCACCATAATTGTTTGTTTTTGGAGTATGTGTGCATGCGTATATACATACACTGAACTTTTTTTTTGCTCTCATTTACGTACTATGTTTACATATTCTGTTGTGCTGCAGCAAGTTTTGGTCTCCTAATCTGAGGAAGGACATTCTTGCCATACAGGGAGTACAGAGAAGATTCACCAGACTGATTCCTGGGATATCAGGACTTTCATATGAAGAAAGAATTTTGTAAGTTTCTATAAGATCCCCCCTCAATCTTCTAAATTCTAGCGAGTACAAACTGATTCTATGGATAGACTCAGATTGTACTCGCTAGAATTTAGAAGATTGAGGGGGGATCTTATAGAAACTTACAAAATTCTTAAGGGGTTGGACAGGCTAGATGCAGGAAGATTGTTCCCGATGTTGGGGAAGTCCAGAACAAGGGGTCACACTTTAAGGATAAGGGGGAAATCTTTTAGGAACAAGATGAGGATTTTTTTTTTCACACAGAGAGTGGTGAATCTCTGGAATTCTCTGCCGCAGAAGGTAGTTGAGGCCAATTCATTGGCTATATTTAAGAGGGAGGTTAGATGTGGCCCTTGTGGCTAATGGGATCAGGGGGTATGGAGAGAAGGCGGGTACAGGATACTGAGTTGGATGATCAGCCATGATCATATTGAATGGCGGTGCAGGATCGAAGGGCCGAATGGCCTACTCCTGCACCTATTTTCTATGTTTCTATGTAAGAATGTAATTGTTCTATCTGGGACATTTATCTAAATTACTAAAACTCTCATCTTGACCACTTCCTGTCTGCGTTGTAATTAAATTTGCGCACAAACGATTCCCCATAGTGCGACGATTTTTCGCCACCTTACTCACCATTCTCCTCTGCTGCAAGTCAAATAAGTTTTGTTCCGACCGGTTAAATAGTAGAAATGTTATGGTTTAGATGGTTCCCCCTCCTCCACACACCCCCCTCCCCCACAGCCCCCTCCCCCACAGCCCCCCCTCCTCCACACTCCCTTCTCCCAACCCCCCTCCCCCACACACACCACTCCCCACATCCCCCCCCCTCTCAACAACCCCTCTCCCCCACACCCCACACCCTCTCCACACACACACCTTCTCCCCCCCACACACACCCTCCCTCAAACACCCCCCCCCTCACCTCCCTTCCCCCCCACAGCCCCCCTCCCCGAAACACCCCCCCCCCCCCCTCCCCCACCCCCACCCCCCTCCCACCCCCTCCCCCCACACACCCCTCCCCCCCACACACCCTCCCCCCCACACACCCTCCCCCAACACCCCTTCCCCACACTCCCCTCCCACAAACACCCCTCCCCTACACACCCTCTCCCACCCCTCCCCCCCCCACACACACCCTCCCCCCACACACACCCTCCCCCCACACACACCCTCCCCCCACACACACCCTCCCCCACACACCCCCTCCCCCCACACACACCCCTCCCCCCTCCCCCCCCCCCAAGGGTCCCACTTAGTATGACAACTCACACTCTTGACTCTCTCTTGACCCTTGACCCGGTGAGTAACTCCAGCATTCTGTTGTCTATCTTTGAGCTGCAGAGAATGAGCAAAAGCTGGGATACGTGTGGAGACTGGTGCTGATGTTGTGTCCGCAACTTGGGATGAATGACGGGGGAAGATTTTAAACACCATCATAGAGACATCAACATTCATCCAATTTACTTGGCAGTGCATGGAAATATAATTTGCAGTTGTGTTGGTCTCATTGTACGAACCATGCACTTAAAGCACTGAAAGGAGGCTGAAACAGGCTTCAGCCCCCAGTCTCAGAATCTCCCCTCACCTTCCTTCAATGTCACCACACTCCCTCACCCCCCACACCCCTCCCCCACACACACTCCTCCCCACACCTCCCTGTGTTTCAGGATATCATCAAAGCTGACCCCTCCCCCACACAATTGAATGTAAACAGATGTCTGTCACAGCGTCAGTCATCCAGATACAAGCAACAATACACAACAAATAACACGCATTTGAAATGAAAGCATCCGGCTCAAGGACAACAAATTATTCCGATGCCCACTTACACTGCTCACTAAATTGATTAGTGATAGGAGCAGAATTAGGCCCCTCGGCCCTGTACATCACGCCCACTCCTGCCTCAATCACGGCATATCTCCCTTCTGTCTAGGTTGGCCATTTGCTTCCTCCCCTAATGCCATCAACCCATCCTGTCTGCCATAAAAGATCCTCCATTGACCCTCCACAGCCTCCACACACCCTTTCTGCTACATGAAATTCCTCTGTCCATCTGCCTTCTGAAGAAGAGCCTCGCATTCTTACCATCCCTGGTCCATCTCCTCTACCCTTCCTCCAGAGCCTCCACAGATGCTCTCCCAGTCCTGACATTCCCTTCAACACCCTCTCTACAAATCTTCATCTCCTTCCCTCCCCACTATTAAGGTAATTTCAATGAGGTTCTCTCTCACAGTCCTAAATTCCCCTCCCCTTCCAATTCCCAGTGCCGTCTTCCCCCTGTCCCCTCTTCATATCCCCTTCACACCCCATCTCTATCCAAGCCTTCACCACCCATATTGCCATTTGTCTTCCTCCTCTCCCCCCTCCCTCTCGACCTTCCCCCCCCTTCTTCCGATGTCTCCCCCTCTCCGGAATACGGTGAGCTCCCTTCCCCTTCCTAGGACTCTCTTCCTCATCCCTCCCAAATTCCCAGCTTCATGGACCATCATGACCTTGTTCTCCCCATAATCCCCCCCTCCTATGGTCACTCTGTCGACCCACTACAGGACAACAATTTCACTCCCTCTTCCTCTGCCCTGGCTCCTAATTCCTCAGATCTCCTTAAAGTACACATCTCCTGTCATCTGCTGGTCATCCTTTATGCTCTTTATCCCTCTCCCCTTCACTTCTCCCCCTGCCATGAGTGGGATTCTCGGGTTCTCCCCCTTCCTTCTTACCACTAGTTCCTTCCCTTTAGTCGGAAGAAGGGATCCGACCCAAACGCCGCCCGTTCTTTTGCTCCAGAAATGTTGCCTGACCCGCCGACTCACACCAACACATTGTGTTTATCTGCTGTACCTGAAGTTTGCATGGGGTCGCGCTGTGACAGTGCTGGAGGTCCGTGTGGGACTTTTATGTTAGTATGTCATGTTCACAAGTTCAAAAGTTATAGGAGTGGAATTAGGCCATTTTTGCAGCTGCCAATTGATAGGGAATGAATACCAGACTGTAATGCTGTGCGCATACGAAATATTCGACAATCTAATCCTAGCTATCAAATTCCTACAGGCACAAGACACTGTGGATGCTGGTTTACAAAAATAGACACAAAGTGCTGGGGTAACTCAGTGAGTCCGATAGCATCTCTGGAGAAAGGGAATAGGTGATGTTTTGGGTTGAGACCCTTCTTCAGACTGAGTATCTTTGGAAGACGATCCCCGCACATTAGCACTACCCTACACACACTAGGGACAATTTGCTCTTATACCAAGCCAATTAACAAACATTCCTGTACGTCTTTGGAGTGTGGGAGGAAACCGAAGATCTCGGAGAAAACCTACATAGGTCACGGGTAGAACATACAAACTCTGTGTAGACAGGACCCGTAGTCGGGATCGAACCTGGGTCTTTGGCGCTGCAAGCATCGTAAGGCAGCGACTCTACCGCTGCACCACCGTGCCGCATGACCTGCTGAGTCACTCCAGCACTTTGTGTCTTTCTCATTTATTAATCGAGCTCCCGTCGCATTTAAGGTCATAAGGAATAGGAGTAGAATTAGGCCATTCAGCCCATCAAGTCCACTCCACTATTCAATCATGGCTGATCCATCTCTCCCTCCTAACCCCATTCTCCTGTCTTCTCCCCAAAACCTCTGACACCCGTACTAATCAAAAATGTACCCATCTATCTCTGCCTTAAAAATATCCACTGACTTGGCCTCCACAGCCTTCTGTGGCAAAGAATGCCACAGATTCACCACCCTTTGCCGAAATAAATTCCACCTCATCTGTTTCCTAAAAAAATGCCCTTTAATTCTGAGGCACCAATTCTAGAATTATACTACTAACCCACTCATTCCTGGAATAATTTTTGTAAATCTCCAGAGCCAGCACATCCTCCTCAAAAAAGGGGCCCTCGTTTACTGACAGTACTCCAAATACGGCCTGACCAGTGATACACTTCCACCAAGCCTACACCTAATTTGAGGAAGGACATCCTTGTGATTGAGGCAGTGCAGCGTAGGTTCACGAGATTGATCCCTGGGATGGCGGGACTGTCATATGAGGAGAGATGGCGGGACTGTATTCATATTTAGAGGAGAGGGGATTGAAACAGAACTAGGCTTGTATTTCCCACTGGGGCGAGTTTAGAAACATAGAAACATGGTGCAGGAGGGGATAGCCTCACCGCCATTATAGAAACATAGAACATGCCTATAAAAAGGGCCACATGGAACAAAATATAGCCAATGAAGTGGCCTCAACTACCCTCTGTGACAGAGAGTTCCAGAATTCACCACTCTCTGTTCCCGATTTGGATTTCCCCTTTATCCTTAAACTGAGTTCAGAACCAGGGAATTTTGTAAGTTTCCACATTCTCTTAGAATAAAGGGGAGGTCATTTAAGACTGAGGTGAGAAAAATCTTTTTCACCCAGAGAGTTGTGAATTTATGGAATTCCCTGCCGCAGAGGGCAGTGGAGGCCAAATCACTGGATGGATTTAAGAGAGAGTTAGATAGAACTCTAGGGGCTAGTGGAGTCAAGGGATATGGGGAGAAGGCAGGTACGGGTTATTGATAGGGGACGATCAGCCATGATCACAATGAATGGCGGTGCTGGCTCGAAGGGCCGAAGGGCCGAATGGCCTCCTCCTGCACCTATTTTATTTCTATATTTCCATGTTTCTAAGCCAATTAACCCACTTACCTGTACATCTTTGGAGTGCGGGAGAAATCCCACGCCGGTCACGGGGAGAACATACAAACTGCGCACGGACAAGCACCCGTAGTCAGGATGGAACCCGGGTCCCCGGCGCTGCGAGCGCTGTGAGGCAGCAACTCTACCGCTGCGCCAGCGTGTCTGGGTCTTTCTCATTTATTAATCAATCTCCCGTCGCATTTCTGAAGCCTAGGCCCGTGATCCCGCTGT